>NC_064922.1:87365599-87668629 GCF_023897955.1 Schistocerca gregaria | reverse complement strand
GTTGTCCCAGTACATTCATACAAAAACTTTGAGACAGCCGCACTGAGGTAAGAAGGCTGACGCTGCCACGGTTGTGCTGGCACGAGAAATTCTCTGTATGTAAGAGACCTGCTAAGAGGAAAGGAATCGACAGTTAGCCCTCAAACAACAAGCTCCCAGATTCTTCATTTGAGTGCCTATATTGTCCGCACTTGCTTTACAATTACTGGAGGTATCTCAACTCCATCTTCGCAGTTACAATAAAAAGTGTACTTTTGGCACCAAGCGTCCTGCGTTTTCTTGAAATAACAAATCTTCGATGGTGTGGAGTGAAAGACAGTTAAAATTTGACTTGATTTCTAGACAGAAAATCACGTCGTTCCAGGAGATGTTGATTTTTCTTACGGTATTTCGTGCCTGGGCTTTGTCGGCCGGTGTGGCCGTGGGCTTCTAGGCCCTTGTCTGGAACCGCGTGACCGCTACGGACGCAGGTTCGAATCCTGGCTCGGCCATGGATGAGTGTCATGTCCTTAGGTTAGTTAGGTTTAAGTAGTTCTAAGTTCTAGGGGACTGATGACCTGAGAAGTTACGTCGCATAGTGCTCAGAGCCATTTGAACCACTTTTTTTTTGTCTGGTCTTTCATTCACATCAGGAAACGCCCACCGTTCTCTATCTTTCAGTTTAAAGGGAACGCTAAATGCGAAAAATATGAATGAAGTTTACATCATTATGTACTGTGGGCAATGGAGCAACAGTTCGGGGACGATGACGTACTGGCGTGACAGTACACCCTGTCTGAAGGTGCGTCCATGAGACAACGATTTATGGACAATAACATTTCTGAAACCGACTGACCTGTGCAGTAGCCTCATGTCAATGTAAGGTAAACATCGACTTGGCTGTAGGCCCCTCACTGCCTCTTCTGGTTTCGTCTCTTGACGACGACTGGACTGGTATTCTGACTAACACTGACACACTTTGTCAGGCGTCATAAAGATGGAGAGTCGACACAGCTTATTTAATACGATATTACAGTGGCTCAGCTATTCCAAATTACGGCGACCAAAGCCGTTATGAAAGACTTGAAAAGTATTCGCAGAGGCGAATATGGACAGGTGCTGCAGCAATTGTATTTATCCGTCGTTACGGGAAGGCGACTTTCAAGTAAAATGTATCCCCTGCACGGGAATGTACTCAATGGACGTATGAGTTCAGATCGTAGACACCTGGTTGACGACACATGGAAGTTTGGGTTTGGCCGTGAGTCATTCTCGGGTGGCCAAATGACACTCAGCCGGGTTTCGGCCGTGATCGCCTTAGGACCGGCACTGCGCGCCGGACAGCGCACCGCAGTTGTTTACTTCCGCGTCGCGGTATTTCGTCTTGTGTAGCGCTCAGTAATACTGCACCTGTTGTCGCACTGTTACCGCCGAGCGACACTTAAAGTAACATACCAAGCCGAACTTGCACGACCACTCGCTTATGAAATTGAACAATTCATTCGCGAAGAGCTACATCTGGACCCCCAGGAAGCGACAGGTATTCACTTCTCTATCACTGGCATTATCGTCTATATTAAAACGACGACGGAGGAAGCATGTGCTGAGGTAGTTCGACAACTCGCACACGGACTCTGATGGTTCAAATGGCTCTGAGCACTATGGGACTTAACATCTGAGGTCATCATTCCCCTAGAACTTAGAACAACTTACACCTAACTAACCTAAAAAATATCACACACATCCATGCCCGAGGCAGGATTCGAACCTGTGACCGTAGCAGCAGCGCGGTTCCGGACTGAAGCGCCTAGAACCGCTTAGCCACACCGGCCGCCATTCTCACGGTCGTATTGGAGAGGTAACTGTAGATCACGCTGGTTTCGGTCTTCGTACAATTCGGGTCTTTGAGCTCCCTTTCGAAGTGCCACAAGAGGCGCTCGTTCAAGCTTTTAGACCCTACGCCAATGTTGTGGGGCACATCACGGAAAAATGGCAGACTTTCACGGCATACCACGTGTTGAATGCTGTACGCCAAATTAAAATCTCTGTCTCCAAACATGTACCGTCCTATCTGCTGATAAGTGGCGTGTGAGCCAGCCGCGGACGTACGCCAGTTGCGGACAAGAGGGCCATGTTCGGTCAGACTGTCTCCACCGACGTTTGCTCTATGACCCGACCAGTGACTCAGTTCCCAAGGCGACGGTCACTTCTTTACTAGACAGCTACATCACAGCCGTACGCACCCCCGATGCGTTAGGAAGCGCCTGTTCTCCCCCCGGCACTTCCCACTGGAAATGACGGTGGTGCCATGGCCTCACCGGCACCATCTCTTCCGACGGCTACGAGAACTCTCCAAAGCTCAATAACCAGCCCGCCCGCTTCGATGGACACTGATACGAGTGCGGTGCCTACCTCTGCTTTTCTTCAGACGGGCGCGACCTCGGACATTGAACGTGTATGATAGAGAACAGCACCTCCGGAAGCAGCGGTCGCCCCGAAAACGGAAGATAGAAGCCAAACGCCAAACGACACACTCCTTCATGTGGCACCAAAGGCAGGGAGCGGATACAAGACAGTGAGCTCCCTTCGAGCATCCTGACGACAGGAGTGGCCGCACCTGATGTCCTATCTGAGGAACAATCCCACCCGACTCGATGGATCCCATGGAGGGAGTGTCCCTGGGCCCAGCTACTGTAGTGTAACCACAAGTCGTCCTCGATGAGTGCTACAGTCGCCTGCCACCGGTTCCAGTCTCCTGGGCTTATGATGTCGACGATAGAGCAGATCGAGGTGCTGGCCCTACCATCTGGCACTGCCCCTTGGAGTGCGCAATACGTGAATATTCACCGCGTTCAAGCATCCCCCATGTGGCACACAAGTGTTCCCGGTCCCGCTTACCCTCGCACGTCGTATGTTGATGGCGATGGGATCCTTCGTCTGTACCGGGATGTTATTTAAAGTTCAATATTCCTCCCTTGCCCTCCCGCAGTAGCGTGGTGGAGTAGGCTTATTCCATGTGCCAGATAGAGTTACGTCTCCTTCTCTTAGCTCCCAACTGAAAGTCTGGCGTCGCTGGCCAACGAGCCTGACCGGACTGCTTTGGCATGAATACGTACCAACCAGTCTCCAAGCAGGCCCAGTCATGTTATCAGACATTCCTCCCCCCTTTTATCACTTTCGGCACTTATTTCTTGAATTAAGTTACATCCCCCTTTCACGTATACTCCAGACAAAGACTGTACACGGCACATTACAAATGTGTCGAACCCCCGACCCCACCGATCACGTTTCCCTAGATCATAAGGCGTCGTGCGTGGAAAGCGGTGCGTGCCGCTTATCTCGACACCAGCGTCCAGTCCACCTGCTATATCACCGTCAATGGCAAACAGGTCAACCAGTTTCGTTTGCACAGCATCCGCCTCGCTGATACACCCCTCTGTCTTCACTGTGGTGTAGAGGACAGGGTCGCTCATCATTCTCATGTGGTCCGTCTGAGGTCTGGAGGTTCGCGCAGCGTATCTTGGCTTTCCTTACCCGACAGACACCTGCTCAGATCACTTTCCTGACGCTTTTATTCCTTGGTGTGATTCATTACCCCGCAACAAAAACTAACGCCGTGAATTGGATACGCGATAATAGGGTCCGCTACCTTTTTGGCTCCGACGAGGAATCAGAACTAGGTTATTGGACGTACCTTAACGATAAATACTGTGCACTTCCCACCAACCCCAGATACAAGCATATCTTTTCCAGTTTTCTACGAAGCGCCTTTCATAACCCGTTTTCCACAGGAACGTCCAAGCCATGAGATAGTGATACTTTGTGGCCGACATAATGCTCTGAACCCATTACACACGGAATCTCCATTAAAATTTCGAGAAAACATGCTTGGAGGTTCTGGCAATCGGAAGGCGCTAGCGACTCATGGAATCCTGGTACATAGAGTAATTTAATTAAAATAAATTTTAAGAAAAATGAAAAAATAAATAAATAAAAGAAAATAAAAATATATATACAAAATAGAGAAAAAGCAAAAAATGCAAAAAACTAAAAAACAAAACCCCATTCACAACTGCTTTCATTTTCATCGCTACTCTCTATGTTCTCCCCCCCCCCCCCCTACTTTCTTCCTTACCCAACAACTGTAGTAATAGTTTAGCTGTTTTGGGATAGGCCTACATAGGCGGCAACGCCTGAAGAGGTGATTTTTTTTTTTTTTTTTTGTTAGGACACAAATAGCGGTGGCAAGTAGATTTCTTCTTTTGTAGTATTTTCCCTTGCTCTGTCCAGAGGCAGAAGAAAAACCAAGTAGTAGAGCAATAAAAATAGCTCTGTGGGATAGAGCATCTGCCAAGTAAAAAGTAAAAAAAAAAAAAAAAAAAAAAAAAAAAAACAGTCTGGCACAAATTTTCATTGTCGTCATTACATTATACAGCTGATGATTGTCCATATTCGCAGCTGCGGGTACATTTAACGTACGGCTTAAACAGTGTCCACTAGTAAGTGCCTGAACACGTTTTATCGGGTTGTGTAGTTGATCGAATCCGCAAACTAATTACGTCCCGGTCAAACGACTACCCCTCCACTTGCTCGCGCCACGCTCCAGTTTCTTGCGTTCCCTTGAGCCACTGCCTGAGGTAGCATTCAGACAGAGCGCCAGTCGAAAATTCCCCATCTGCCTCCTGGGCATCCGGATCCGATGCCCTGTGTCAGTTCCGCATACGGATTTCCTCTCGGGACGTGACCATCTCGTTCACACATACAATGTACGAAGAGTCGTCGGCATCATTTAGATACAAGTTCTACACGAGAACTACAAAATGGACAAATTTTGCGCCTCTGTAGCGCTTGAAGCAGATGTGTTGTCTGTCTAAGTCGGTGACAATACAGTTTATACTTCCACTTAGCGCCTCGGGTGTCAGCGACGACTGTTCGTAGCGGCTTGTCTGCTAGAGGACAACTAAAGAATAAAACTAGGTCGAGAGGTACATCGGGAGGAACTCTGAGTGGCCATGTCCTTCTTTTTTACTGCCACAGCCCCCGGCAATGGCGAACGCCAGAGAGAGAAGTTTAGAATGTGCTGCCGGGCCTGCATCAAGTTCCAACACTGCCGAATGAGACAGCCTTACACGCCGCACAAAGTTTCGTACTGTGCTCTTATTTACAAAAACAGATTTTTTCTTTCCGTTACTTTATAAAAAGTTCCATTATACACTTTCCTCAGCTGACAGATGGGCACTAATAGAAAAAAGCCTGCCAAACAAAATTAAAATTCTGCGTGCATATGGACAGATAAACAGCAGTCATGGCGATACATTAAAGTGTTCCATCTTCTTGTCACAGAGCCAGCACCCAGAATTTTGCTAGAAATAGTCATGTAACTTCCAGAAAACCATCTAAAGGTGAACCTGAAAAGGTTCGAAAACCGGTTCACGGAATAATAACTATCCAAAAAAGTTACTGGTTGCAGTTATTATGTATTTACATTCAATTAACAGTCACGAGTTCTAAAATATTCGTAATGGATATGTTTAATCTAAATTTCCTCCCTTTTAAAATTTCAGGCCTGAAAGTTTGAGTGGCAATCCCACTAAGGGAAGTCGTAGACATGTGCAAGGAGAATAAGTCCTTCGTTCAACTTATGCTACATTATACTTTAATGCCAAAATAGAATTTCCTGTTTCGCGCCTGGAAGCACTATTAAAAGCGAATACGAGTACATCACGAGAAGTAATGCCTTCAAATTTTCTATGTGAAAAGCCCTAAAAGCTTTTTAAAGTAAAATCTAAGGTGTCGGATTGTTACGGATGACACAGCACTCGTGAGTGGTCTGTCATTGTCGTGTTGAAGTAAGGGCTCCTCCATGTGTGGGCGAGCTCTTCCAATTCGAAACTCTAATACTGTACGCTGTTTTTCGCACAGATGTAGATACGTTCTTACCGCCATGTTACAAGCTACAGTTCGGAGCGACAGACGGCTGCAGATATATACGGCAGTGTTTTGCCACAGCCACAAACGTCTACAGTACGGAGTGCAGCACAATATTCCTTATTTGTGGCCCTTTTGCTGTTTTCTGTTCCTCCTCCATTGTTGCAACACTGCCTCGTCTGTTGCAGTTTACAGTGGGAAGTTAGAGGAGTGCGCTGCAAATACGAGTTTTCGTCTATTTTAATTTACCTGCACGTGAGCGACGCCATCCCGCATTTCAGAGATTCAGTGAGGTTTCTGTACCTCTCTTTGACTCCAAACTGTCGAGGAGGTTGTCACACCTCAGAGACCTCAAAGCCAGAACGCAGAATGTACTGAATACCACAAAGTGCCTTAGCCACAGATGTTCGGGAACAGACAGGTCGTGTCTGCTCCAGATTTATAGGGCTTTCGTGCGTTCGCCGCTGGCCTATTGTTGCAGAGTGTATGGGGCTATCGGCCATTAGTAGATTAGACTGGCAGTCAGGTGCTTATAGGACCAGACTCAGCCCCCCTCACTGTGCTGCGCCTGGTGAACCGTCACTTACAATCCGACGGCAACTTCTTGTGGTGCGTCAGGAATGTAAATTCCTTGTAGCTCTGCTTATCCTGTGTACCATTCTGTTGGTCGTCCATCTCTGCAACGTTCAAAATGGTTCAAATGGCTGTGAGCACTATAGGACAAATTCTGAGGTCATCAGTCCCCTAGACCTTAGAACTACTTAAACCTAACTAACCTAAGGATATCACACACATCCATGCCCGAGGCAAGATTCGAACCTGCGACCGTAGCGGTCGCCCGGTTCCTGACTGTAGTGCCTAGAACCGCTCGGCCACCCCGGCCGCTCTCTGCAACCTCTTTTTCCAATGGTCCACGATCATCAATGCCATTTGGGGTCATCGTGTCATTTGGAGACAATTGATGTAGAGCAGGTGCGTCCGCAAACTATAGGTAACAGGGTAATAACTGTCTGCCACCCTCGTTACTGCAGAGGCCCCAAGTAATTCTAGATTTAGTGTTCTATAGGACAAGTTTGAAAACATGCATATGTTTTAATGCATTATTTTATGACATTTTAAGTGAGCACTACAACTCCTCAGCTATCTTTAGGGATGCGTAAAAAAACATGGGGACTCCGTCAGTTGCCCTTTTGTTTTTCCTGATCGTTTTCTCAGGGTCCGATTGCGTCGAGACTTTACAGTCTTCCACGCAGAATTATATGTGATCTTTCGAGCCCTGGAGCAAATGACGTGTGCTTCGACTCCTAAATCCCTTGTCTGTTCTGATGAAGAGAGTGACCTTCACTTCCCACAACGCTTGTGCCCAGCAGATAAAGAAGTCGAAAATATCCAGGACATATGAAACGGCAGGGGAATGAAAAGCCGGGTGTAGTAGCCACGGAGGCATGTCGTGATCCTCAATTATTTCAGTGTGCCAGTCGCCTGCGAGCTGTCACCTCACTGTTGAGGTAGAGAGTCATGTGTCGATGGGCATACGGGTGGCTAGAAGTGACAGATAATGAGCTGCGGCAATTAAAGCCCACCTTGAAGCCATGGCTTACCATCCTTTCAGCCATACGGACGGAATGGGTTCCTTTCTACTCGTCTTCGCATGGGACATAATCGTCTGACGCGTGGCTCCTTTCTCGGGCTAGAGCGTCCCCCAACGTGTAGTGCCAGCGGTGTACAAACCATTATGCGCCGTATTTTATAATATTGTGCCTTATTTTCGAACTAGAAGGCAGCGACAGATCTGACGGAGGATTTATCCTCTATTTTCACACTGAAACGAATGTGGTTAAAGATTTTCGAAAATCTTAGAGAGATGTCTTTGATGTGTTAGGAGACGGACCGGCTGATACATGTTTTTTGTAGGTGGTCAGCCAGTCACGTTTCTCTAGATGATGTTATTTTACCTTCTCTGTCTTTTTACTTCTGGTTTCGTCGCTGCTGCGCCACGTTGGGATTGATTGTTTGGGTCAACGGGAGAGGAGTGAGTGACTGAGTGAGTGAGTAAGGCAGTGATTGAGTCAATGAGCGCTTGTGTGGATGGTTGTAGAACCTCTTTAGCTGTTTTCCCCTTTGTCGTACCTTTTACCACTGGAGCTGCGCTGATAACCTCGCCGTTAAGCGTCTGTACAGCCCAAAATAACAACAGTTGTTGACAGTATAACTGCAAACAGAAATCCGTGACAGTCGGAAAAGTGGCTTTTTGTAGGTAAATACCACAATGGATTATTTAAAGTAAATACTTGAGAATGAGACAACCCGCCAGGATAGCCGAGAGCGCTAAAGCGCTGCTTCCTGGACTCGGGTTGGCGCGCCGGCCCCGGGTCGATTCCGCCCGGCGGATTAACGACGAGGGCCGATGTGCAGGCCATCCTGGACGTGGTTTTTAATCGGTTTTCCACATCCCGCGAGGGGAATACCGGGCAGGTCACCATGTTCCGCTTCGGTTACACCTCGCAGACATCTGGACGCTTTCGCTGGATTACACTCGACGCAGACAGTTGGGCTACACTAATTCCGTCCCGAGGAGTGGCGGCAGGAGGGGCATCCGGCCGCCCCTTAAACATTAAAATGCCAGATCCGACTGACGATGGCTGACCCTGCGCTACTGTGGGACGAGGCTCAAGCGATAAATGGATAGATAGATAGATTTCAGAATGAGACACTTATGTCCTGAAGAAACGTTTACTTAATGTTGTAGAACTAATCAGTGTGTATATATGGCTCCAAATACCCGAGGTAAGTGCTAGATGATTGGTATAATGCGGAAGTGTGATGCCAGTCTATCTGTTGAATGTACGGACATTTCGAATAACGTTCAACCGCAGATAAATTTTATGCAACAGAGTCTCAATCATTTATTGTATATCATATAGATTCCGAAACAGTTATGTCTGTTTTACAGAAATTACCGAGGGAATATCTACTCTTGTGCTTACGAGGTGGTGAATTGTTATCTACGATTAATTTTTTATTAGTCTGGTTTATTAGTCCTTAGCGCTTATACATAAGTTTAATAAATACACATAAAAGACACTTTACTCATCAGTAACACATTGTCCTTTGTTATTTACAAACAGGTTGCCAATAGTTGGGTAACGTTTCGATTCCGCAACTGTTGAGATCATTTGGTTTTGAGGCGAAGAACTTGTCCGGCCATGTTCGAAACGCGTTTTCATCCGGAAAGCAAGTGCCTTGAAGGCTGTTCGATAAAGTACGAAAAATCTGCAAATCTGCCGGACCAAGATCACGTGAATAAGGTGCGTGAGGAACGGCTTCTCAGCCCAACTCCTGTACAATGTTTTCTGTCAGTACAGAGGATGTGTGCTGCTGTTATCGTGGAGTAGCACCACCTCACGCGGCCTTCCTGGTCGTCGTTCTGCGGGATACCTCAGTTGCTGTCAGTAAATGTCAACAGAGACGGTTACACGTCGCGGAACAGTGCTTAGTACACCACAAAGTCCCTGTCCCTACAAATCCATGACATTTTCATTTTTGAATGAGCGCAGGTCTTTGTGTGGGGAGCTGCCGCTGTGTTTGGGCTCAAACTTTCTTTTTATTTTTCTTATGTTAGCAGAAAGACATCATTTCTCGTCGCCGGTAACGATACATGATGTCGTCCTCGAGTCAGTTGATGGCGAGCTGGCACAGATGCACGTATGGCCACCTGCAGATTTTTATGATTTTGGTTCATAGTTTGCGGTACCTATACACCCCATGTTCGAGCGTTTCCCACTGCACGCTAATGTCGCACGATGGTGGAATGATCACAGTCCACTACATTCGCCAGTTCTAGACTGCGCTGACATGGACCATTGTCAATTAACGCGTTTAAACGATCTTCATCGAACTCCGAAGGTCTTCCTGAAAGTGGAGAGTCGCCAATGTCAAATCGACCCCACTTAAAACAGAATACATTTTCTAGCAGTGCTCTGTCCAGTGGCATTGCCCCATACGCGCCTCATATGTTTCTGGCTCCCTCCACTGCTGTCACGGCTCTATTGATCTCAAACGGAAGTACATATCAGAAGTATTCCGATTTCTCCATTTGGCACTGCAGTTTGTAACGTCCACAGTTCCATTCGCTTTCTCCAGATAACAAATTGATAATGTGTAAACTCAAATAGCAACAGTGCTAAATAAATAGAAAAAGACAGTCGGCGAATAAACCCATAGCAGGCTGCAATACCAACATGCGAAACAAAAACGCTACGTACTTACGCACATAGCTAATGATATATGAGGATTAAAAATACGGTTCCACAAAACAAAATGGAATAAATTCCACGGCCGAACGTACTTCACAGTGGGCAAAAAACACCTGAAGGAATAATATTTTGAGAGGCAGAAACTTGCAGGTGTGTGTGTGGCTACGCGCATGAAGTAGTTAGCAGGCTGGCTATGTTGTATTAGCTTTTTCATGTTATGCTAATTCTGTTACGTACAGGACCCTCCACCTTCAAATGCGTGAACCCTTAAGTGTGACAATGGGTTCCCTGTTAAAAGACAAAATGAGTGCAGGAAAACCGATCAAAAATAATGGACAAGCGTAAACCGCTAATATGCTACACGTCGTATCTGCAGTTTCGATGTTTTTTCTGGGCGCGTTTACTTCGGAGAGCGAGAAAGACACTTCGCACTGCCGCCAGGTGTAATTTATTGGAACTGAGACTCGGTGGTGCCACTATCCGCAGTTCAAAACCTGAAAAATAGCAGGGAAAATGCAATTTCACTTATTTTTTCAAAGCCTTAAGACACGTTCATTCCGACTACCCAATTCAAATTACTAACATGTCTATGAAATGCGTCAAGAAAGACTACTGTATTTTACTACGGGGTCTGCCTGTACCAACGATGTAATGATATCAAAAATAAGCGGAGCCCCTATGGCTAAGCCTTACGTGACTTGGGAGGTAACAATCGTTAGAGACAGAAGTACTGTTCTGCGTATCTGAATGCTCGCTCCACGGGACTTTTTCCTCTGTGGAAATGACATGGTGGTGAACCTAAAGAAGGTGGACTTCTTGCGGAGACTGGCTGACAGATGTTACTCCTGTGTAGCTTTCTCGGTTGGAACAGGAAATTGGAACGCAGATAGAAGATGCGCATGGATATTTTTTTTTTTCCAGAGATAAAATGATCTCATTGTATTCTTTTTCCTAACAATCACAACATGTTGGCACTTCATTTCCTAGCGTTCACAGTTCCACACACTTTCTCCAAATTACAGAACGACTATATGTGAACCCAAATAGTAACAGTGACCTACAAATAAAACATGGCAATGGTGTTCTATGTCCCGCCACAGTTCTTGCAAGGAAACATCGACGGAGCTTTCTGCAACTGTCGCTACTCACGTCTTCCACTGCCACTCAGACTGTCGGTGCGCTGCGAGGCCTCTGTCAGCCAAATTCAAGCCAGCGAGTACGGCGCACACTGCCGGGAGTGTGGGCAGTGCTTGTAATGTTTATGGCTCATTCAGCCATCATATTAGGCTCCAGGAAGCTATTCCCAGGACAGTGGACATGCAAGAAGCATAGAGATGACACAATGTGGGATGAGGTACCGGTAACAGGTGTTAGATTCGGTACCATTTCCGCGAGAAAGACCGCCTGCATGATTGGCTGCTGTGTTAGGCGGTAGGGCGCCAAAACGTTAAACTTTAGTTGCTGTTGTTGATTAAACCTGTCATAGAAATTACGTCATTTTTTAAATAAACACCTCTCAACAGCCAGCTTTCAATCAGTCATTTCAAAACTATTAAAATCAAAGTATTACTAAAACAAAAGACTGACGATATTACTGCCGATGCACTTCGGTGGCGTTCGGGTCACGCTTTGCTGGCTTGGCGCCCGAAGTGTTTCGGGCAGTCCGGCTCTCCATTTCTGACCGCTCCAGTAGACAGACATGTTGTCTGTTATAGCAGTATTTGTTCATGCAATTTTATATACTACAGTTCCGGCCGTCGCTAGGTACAGACATGTTGTCTGTCATAGTAGTATTTGTTTCATGTATTTTTATTCTCCAGTTCTGACGGTTCCAGTAGACAGACATGTTGTCTTTGGCAGGATGTATTCCATGTTATTTTAGCCAGATATAATGACTGTGGAAAGATATGTTCAATACGTTGTGATGAATAATAGTTTCTCGTGTCTATATCAATAAAAACGCGAGAGGCATCCCAAATAAGTTATAGTTTATTCGTAGCAGCAGTTCCTAGCGAAGTTAATTTCAACCTCAAGAAAAAGAATCCACGACCTGCGTGCTGTTTTCTGCGCTGGGGACATTATGCTCATGAGGACAGCAGGTTAGTGAAGTGTACAAGAACTTACGTATTCCATACACGGCAGTGGAAACAGCTAGGCACCTCACGTGTACTGCATGCACAGTACAAGTCTGCTCAGTGACACGTCATCTGCAGTAATGCAGAGGAGGTAAAGATGGATGAAAGTATTAACACTGTCTCCCTTTTATTCCTTTTTTCTTGCCGTATGCTCGGTCTGGCGATGCACCTGAGGTCCTGACTTCAACCACCGGATAACCTGCTTGCTCAACGACTGAATATTTTGCAATCAACAGCGTCGTCCCCGTCCAGTTTCTTCAATCACTCTCGTTCAAGAAAATAGTTATTAATAACTTTAATGGATAAACACAACCTATACTTTGTCACACGCGAATGCAGTGAACTCTTGACACATACACATGTTTATATGATTGAAACTAACAGTTAGAGCAGCACAAACTAATTGCAAAATTATAACCGATACTGAAACACACTATTACTTTCAGGGCTTAAACAAAGTGGATGGTCCTTACAACGTTATTATTACTGTTCACTGCAGAATCATTAATTGGATATAGGTTAAGTCTCTCTCAGTTAATTATTTTATTATTTAAAATGAAAGTTAATTAGGATCCACTAACAGGTTGCTTCTCACTATCATTTGAATAAAGAAATAATGTTTTTCATAATTAGTGGTCTTCCCATTACTTGTTACCTAGCATTAACAAATCGGCAAACTGTGGATCCTGTTATATTATTAATATGCACTTCCAATACACAAGAGAGACAAAACACTTAGCAAACATGAGTATATAATGTGACACACTGCAGTTTCCCACTTTTACAGATTGTTTAATGTGTGCAAATTCCACAATACATTCTGTTTGTATTTCGGATTTAATCCTGAATACCTTTTCATCCACTTTAGTGATGACTAAGGGTTCTATTTGATCTTGAATTTTAATTACTTCAGTGTCAAATCTTTCGTTAATGTCATCAATTTGTTCTTGTACATTGGCAATATTGCTATTGATGACAGTAATTTCGCTTTTAATACTTTTGATTTCATTGCTCACTGTTCCTACCCTTGAGTTATCTTCTTCAATTTGGTTACTAAGTCTGGTACCCTGCATTTCTATCTGTTTACTTTGTGCTGCATTTTGTTGCCCCAGTGCTACGATTTCTGCATTAATATTGTCATTTTGTGCAGACAGTATTCTAAGCAAGTCAGTCAAATCTAGTGTCTTTTCACTTTTAGATTCTACTGCCTTTCTTTGTTCAGATCCTACACCCCTTTCTGGTTTTAGCGATTCAAACATATCCCTCGATTCATCAGCATAGCCACTGTCTTCGACAACATCGCCTACATTGTCTTGCTTAGTACGAGCGACGCTCATAGCGTCTATCTGTTTATTTACCTCCGCGTGATAACGTACGTAATTTAAGTCGCGCGTAATGCCGTCTGTTGCCTGAACTGCCCTCGATTCCATCCTGTTCTCGCGTGTCTAGATTTATATCTAGTTTGCTGTCCATTTTAGGTATTATTAAGTACTGATACCTTTTATTTTCAATGAAACTCAACTTTCACTATCCGTTCTGTCAAAAAGGGTACAGGTTCGTGAAGCTGGACGTTTTATGTTCACTCAATGTTTGTAAAATACTAACTACTTATAATTTTTTTTTCGACTATAGGTGCAAACTGAACAACGTCCTGCCACGCGGCGCCACGTATAACACTACCGTCTGCCACCGCTGCACCATAACCTTAAAGCTGGAAGCAGGTTATGAAATAAAACTATTTTATTAAAGCAATTATGGTACAACGCAACAGAGCAGTGTTACCCTCTGGGAGGAATTTTGATATGTTGACCGTGTTGTACCTAACGGAGGTGGCTTATCGGAAATGAAACTCAGAATTACGTAAATATTTGAACAGTAACAAACAAAATGTTGCCTATCTGCACTGTTCAACGGATAAAGAAAACGGTCGCCAGCCTAACCAGGCAAGAGAATGATTAACATTCTCGTTCAAGAAAATAGTTATTAATAACTTTAATGGATAAACACAACCTATACTTTGTCACACGCGAGTGCAGTGAACTCTTGACACATACATATGTTTATATGATTGAAACTAACAGTTAGAGCAGCACAAACTAATTGCAGAATTATAACAGATACCGAAACACACTATTACTTTCAGGGCTTACACAAAGTGAATGGTCTTTACAACGCTATTGTTACTATTCACTGCAGAATCATTAATTGGATATAGGTTAAGTCTCTCTCAGTTAATTATTTTATTATTTAAAATGAAAGTTAATTGGGATCCACTAACAGGTTGCTTCTCACTATCATTTGAATAAAGAAATAATGTTTTTCATAATTAGTGGTCTTCCCATTACTTGTTACCTAGCATTAACAAATCGGCAGACTGTGGATCCTGTTACATTATTAATATGCACTTCCAATACACAAGAGAGACAAACACTTAGCAAACATGAGTATATAACGTGACACACTGCAGTTTCCCACTTTTACTACATTGAGAGACAAAATTAACATATATGTAAGGCACTGACTCACCTTCTGAGATTTACAACAGGCAGTAATGTGATCATTTACTAAGCAAAACTTCATAAGCCTCAGTCTTACGAACTCTTAATTTGAAGTTGGCTACAATACATTAATAAGCAGTTTTATTAGGAAAATTACTTTCAGCAAGCATTATTAACTTTAACTTTCTTTTTACTATGTTCAAGAGGCATTAATTAGCAAAAACACTGGTCTTTAATGTTATTTCAGTAGGGACACTCGGTAATCACTTTAGTTCAAACGGAGAGGAACCTGAGAGGTGTTATGAAAAGGAAAAAGTCAAGGTAGGTACACAAATTCAGTTATAAGTTACCTTATATCTGAGCACACCAACACATCCATTCAGCTGATCCTCCACTGTACGTGGCTATAGTGCTCCATTATAGTGATTGCGCAATGTGGTCACGATTGCATGTTGGTAGGTGGAATTGCAGGTAGAATTGCTGAACTCTGTCATTTCTTGGTGGCGATGATCGATACAAATTCCAGAATAATTCCAGCTATTTACCCATCTGTCCGAGGCATTGGAAAGTAGCAGAAAAAGCCTCCCTAGGGACCAGCACAATATGCAACATTTACGTGGCAGTGCACAGTTTTGCAGCTCGTCCCTGACTGGTAGCTCGTCCCCGACTCGTAGCTCGTCCCGACTGACTCTTGTTCCACCTTTTCTACCTAGGCCAACCACAGTTTGCGCGCGCTACACAGTTCCGTCCCCGAGGGGAACCACAACACCTTTTACATACAATCTAACTAAGAACCCTAAGTTAGGATCAGCAGTTTACATAACAACAACCACATTCATTCAATAAAACAGAATAGTTGCACATATTGACATTGCTACAAAAAATAATCACACAAAATTACAATTATATACAGTAAGTTTTGTTCCCTCCAAATGGGACAACGAATTTAAAAGACAGATACACTACATTGCATAGGGTCATATTATGACATCGAAGTTATTACAATGAAAGAAGTATACAATTTTATGTTATCGATTCAAACAAACACATTTACAGAAGTTCAATGATGTAACATTAAATAAAACACAAGCGAACTAAATCAGTACAACATTAGAGCTATGGTGTTACAAACCTTTCTATGACAGTGTATAGCAAAAACGTAGAAAAAAAGTATGATTTTTAAAAATGTGCATTTCTGCTCATGTGGCTCTAATAGTACCCTTTAGAATAGTAGTACTCCTTAGAACGGAAAATGTAAAATTTTCATTAATTCACTAGCTGGGCGACGACCATTGCCTGGCCACATACTTACTCCAATTCCATCAATTCCATTAATCCATCTACCCCTTCCTCCCCTCTCTGTACATGTCGTCAGCCCCCTGTCTCTGTCCCTCGCTCCTTCCTCTCTCTCTCTCTCTCTCTCTCTCTCTCTCCATGTCTTGCGCCACTCTCTGGTTCCACACCCACTCCTCCGCCATCGTTCTGCAATCTCTCTGTTTCTCCATAGATGTGCTCCTCTTTCTCCCTCGATCCATGTCCTTCTCATTCCTTTTTCCAGCTATCTTCTCTTCCCCCTCTCCCTGTTCCTCTCATACTTACTCTTCCCTTTCTCTATCAATTTCCTCTTTCCCTTCTCTCTGTCAATCTTCTTCTCCCCCCCCCCCCCCCCAATCTGTACACTTTCTGCACCCCCTGCCCACTTACCCTTCGCCATCGCACTGTCCATTTTCACCCCTAAGTGTGTCGATCTACCCCTCCCCCTTCTATTTCCACATTATCACCCCCAACCCATTAAGAACGGCCGGACGCAGTGGCCGAGCGGTTCTAGGAGCTACAGTCTGGAACCACACGACCGCTACGGTCGAAGTTTCGAATGCCGCCTCAGCCATGGATATGTGTGATGCTAGTAGGTTAGTTAGCTTTAAGTAGTTCTAAGTTCGAGGGGAGTGATGACCTCAGAAGTTAAGTCCCATAGTGCTCAGAGCCATTTGAACCATTTTGAACCATTAAGAACTTTGTCGTTGTTTCCGAAACATTATTTCTTTCCACATTCCACATAGTAAGTGATATATGTAGGAAGTTTGGTTCAAATTGATCTAATGGTTTATGAGGAGATGCGGAACATACGTAATTAAAAGGACAGTCATATGAAAAAAGAACACTCGCGTCAATGGTACCTTGGAATGGTTCCATTTAAAAGTAATCAGCACGTGCGTTAAGACTTTTAGCCCACTGGGAATGAGACGATCAGTGTTTTGTAGAAGGCTATCAGCCGCTGACGGATGCACAACTGCACCCACCCTCACACTTCCTCATCCGAGTAAACCCGACGTCCACGCATGTCTTTCTTCGGGTCGCCAAAGAAAATCCCATGTGAAAATCAAGAGGCTAAAGAACCAGGCTATATGGAAGCAGTGTTTTCAAAAAAAATCGCTGAAGCATAGCCTTCGTCCACTTAGCAGTATCAGTGTGAGCGACATCGTGCAAAAGGATGATTCCTTAGAGCATTCTCGGGCGTTTCGACTTTATGGCACGTCGCAATTTCTGAAAAGTGTCTTCATGGCGCTGCACGTTCGTTGTGGTTCCATGCTTGAGGAACTCAATGAGCAGAGGTCACCTGAAGTCCAAGTAGAAGGTCAATACTATCTTACCAGACTTCCTGTGAGCAGCTTTGGATTTCTTTGGCGGTGGAGATGAGTGACGCTTCCACTTTGCAGTTTGCCCTCATGCTGCCGGAAACCTGTCGGACGGAATCCTCCTGTTGATTGATAAGGACGATACCCACACTGCTAATCGGATGAGGACTTTGCTTCGGCGATTTGGCTTGGGAAACACCACAACATCCTCCTTAGACCCATGATATTTCACTGCGTGATTTGCACATTTGACCTGGAGAAGGCCATGCATGGACGTCGGTTTCATTCGGACGAGGAAATGCAAGAGTGGGTACAGTTATGGATAGGTCAGACCCCGAATGCGTTGTATGACACATGAATTGATTGTCTCGCCTCCGAGTGGGATGAATGTCTTAACGTGTGTGATGATTACTTTTAAATAGAACCATAAATGGTCCCGTTGTGGCGGGTGTTCGGTTTTCATTTGACTGTCCCTCGTATATTCATTTTTATAAAGCAGATGCCAAACTGAGATTCATTGGAAGAATTCTAAGGACATACAATCCGAAAACAAAGGGAGTAGGTTACAGTACACTTGTTCGCACACTGCTTGAATATTGCACACCAGTGTGGGATCCGTACCAGATAGGGTTGATAGAAGAGATAGAGAAGATCCAGCGGAGAGCAGCGCGCTTCGTTACAGGATCATTTAGTAATAGCGAAAGCGTTACGGAGATGGTAGATAAACTTCAATGGAAGACTTTGCAGGAGAGACGCTCAGTAGCTCGGTACGGGCTTCTGTTGAAGATTCGAGAACATACCTTCACCGAGGAGTCAAGCAGTAGATTGCTCCCTCCTACGTATGTCACGCGAAGAGACCATGAGGATAAAATCAGAGAGATTAGAGCCCACACAGAGGCATACCGACAATCTTGCTTTCCACGAGCAATACGAGACTGGAATAGAAGGCAGAACCGGTAGAGGTACTCAAAGTAGCCTCCGCCACACACCGTCAGGTGGCTTGCAGAGCGTGGATGTAGATGTAGATGTAGATAAAATGTATGAAAATGTATGAACCATAAATTTTAGATCCCCACCCTATAGATGGAATTTCCGCTCTTCGCTGATGTTCCTTTCCACGTGACTGCTACAGTCTGAGGCGCCAGGGTGCAGATCCCAATAAAGCCGGAGAGGAGGCCCCCCACACGACACTCGAGCAGGGCTGCGCGGCTCGCTATATGGAGGCGAGTCAGGGCCTCTGGAGAGCCCTCGAGCGGTGTGATTGCGGCCTCGGCGACGCCTCATCAGCAGCGGGCAGGGGCGCCCCCAGGCCGACGTCCCTGTCATTAACGGCGGCGCGGCCCGCCTCAGGGTGTGGAACTCAAGGCCCTTCCAGTTAAACAACGGCCGCTCCTATTAGCTGCGTACCGACACTAGCGGGGGGGACGCGGAGGGCTCACGCCCCACTCTAGTCGCGTCCACACAGTCATAAGTAGCGAGCCGGATCTACAAGCATATTCCAAGATAATCATTTCAAAATACTACGTAACTACCGAATTTTGTTATCAGTTTCTTGTTCTTAGTATCCATTTGTACCGATGCAGATTGACAACAAATCCATAACCTTCTTACATATCACCATTGACATCAGTACACACACACACATTGTTTCACAATTTAGAGAAAAACAACAACTATAGACACAGTAATACCTTGATGCTCACAACACCCCATAGTCCACAAACATGCAGCCTTCCACTCAATGGTACACCGTCTCGTATGTATCCCCATGTCCAGAGATAATTTTAAAGCAGAGTTAGATACAATAAAATTTATTGCCACCGCCAATGGCTACAATCCAGTTCTTATTGACCACTGCTTGCACAGGAAACAAAAACGGAAAATTATACCCCTCCGCTATGCCCCACCTGCTTCCCCATCCACTGTCTGCAAGAAATCGTGTACACTAGCATTTCTAGGTCAGGTATCACAGATTGTAGCCAAAGCACTGAAATCCTGCAAGTATAGTCTTTCTTACTATGCCAAGAACATGACAGCCGAGTGTGTTTATAATAGCAAAGACAAGATCCAGTTATTAGCCAACAGTGGGGTATACAAAATCACCTGTTCTGATTGTGACAAATTTTACATTGGTCAGTCAGGCAGAGACATATCATCTAGGCTGGCTGAACATGAACGCAGCTGGAGGCTGCACAATTCAGAGTCTGCATTTGCTGAGCATGTACTGAGTGAGCAGCCAGTGCCTCGTGTACTTCACTTAAACAAAGACCATAAACTCAACCTGCTGGAAGCCCTGGAAATTAACAGACATCTTGCTCACAGTCCACATCTCATCGTAAATGACCAGACACAGCTCAACACTTCCCCTCTCCTGAACTTCATGTAATCATCTTTGTTATTCATTACTTCACACATTCCCACACTCTCTCTTCCTACATATTGCCATTTTTCTGTATTCATTAAGTTGTTTTGTTTTGTTGAAGTTGTCTTTGTTTTCCACATATACTGTAATTTCAATAGTTAAGACTTTCTTTTAACTGGTACTTGTATTACTGTTCACGTAGTTGTCCTTGTGCTTGTCTCATCAAATACTGTTCATATTTTACTTTGATCACTTATTTAATGAAAACTGGTACACAGCCACTGGTACAAAGCCACTGCTTTGCATGTTAATGTTAAAATGCAGTACCACCACAATCTCATTTTCCTGCATTTCTTTTTTTCTGCTTATCTTACTGATATTGCAAAAGTTATTTATGTATTCTGTATTTACATTGATAACTGTCTCTTCTTTTAATTGGTTGTGTATCACTCTCCGTGTTTCATACCTCCTGATGCAGCCTTGTCTAGCACTAATTTTATTTTATTTTATTAGTTTTGTTTATTAATAGAAACTTATGTAGGCATGCTATTCCTTTTGTGCTGAAGGTTTTCCTGTCTACTCCATTGTTATTTATGTAATGTTCAGTTTTTAGCTATCAGATGCGGCGTCGCTTTCGCATCTGAAGGCTGAGTCCAGAAAGCGATGCAGATTGGGATGCTTAAAGGTTAAAGTGTCTGGTCATATGACAGTCAAAAAATATTCAAAAGTCCCTAAGGGACGAAACTGCTGAGGTCATCGTTCCCTAGACTTACACACTACTTCAACTAACTTATGCTAAGAGAAACATACATGCCCATGCCTGAGGGAAGACTCGAACATCCGGCGGGAGGGTCCGTACAGTCCGTGGCATGGCGCCACAAACTACGCGGCCACACCGCACGGTGTCCAACCGACGTGAAGCGGAAAATCGAAATGTCATAAAATGGTGATAAAAGTTTAAATGAATGCAGGGATACGACTCATTCTGGAAATGGAGTTAACAATAGACCGACATGTGTCCACAAGCCAAAGTTAGAAAGCTCTGTATGAACCTGCAAGCAAAATCACTTCTTCACAGACAACCCCAGGCCCTCTTCTTACTCATCGATCAATCGTTGGCTTCACTTCCAGTTTGTCTCGCAGCTGTCCCTTCTGAGCGGTTTTGGCATTTTTGGCATTTTCCCCCTCTCTGCCCTCCAGGCCACCGAATTTTTTTTCTTATAATATCTCACACCGGTGGGTTCAAATTACAGTGACATACTACACGGTGGCGTGGAAATTCTTGTGGGAGATTTTAAATCTTCGAGGGAGCGACCAGGTCGTAATGATGTGCATGAGCCATAAGTCGCTCCAATGCAGAAACACTCTTTTCCATCACTGTGTCGTCTTTCATTAAATCCACCATTGAATGTCCACTGTTTTCGATAGTGTTGTATACATAGTTCTGCGTAGTCAGTGCGTATACAAGTTTCCCACTAGAGCGCGCCCCACTAAGCACAAGAGCGCAGGCGCAGCGCTCGTCCGTCTCCGCCCTACGATATGGCGCTGCCTTAGAGACGGACCAAATTCTGCTTCCACCGATCTGCGTATTGATATGTAACGCAGCCAATGAGATTGCTGCAAACGTAGAACGTTTTCTCCTCGCGGATCACACTCGCACAGTGATACATGAACGCGCGAGGTGTTATAATGAGTGTACAGGCCTCCGATTAGTCAGTCTGCATTAGTTTGCATTTGTCTGCATTAGTCTGTACCAGTCTATGGTCAAGTTTCAGTCTGAGCCAAATAAGATTGCCATATTCCTGTACGTAGCCATGAAGATAAATGCATAGACACTTTGTCAAGTATCAGAGATATGTGAGAATAAGATTAATGTACCAAGACCAAGGGAACTTCAGATTGTCAGTTGTAAACAGCATCCAGAATCAAATTACGTAATGTCTACGTATTTCATTATTTTAATAAATTGTAAGGTGTCAGGCAAATCCAACACCTTCCATGAAAACCCTGACAAAATAAGCAAATCCAGTAGTATGTCGCATAGCTCCGAATAAATCGTGACATTAAATTAACCAAAGTAATACGAGTAACGAGTGAGGAAATGGAATACCACAGACTAACACAACAATGCCTAAATGCATATCATACCATCCCACCGTGACACAGACGCAGTTCCGAGGGGAGAAACGAGAACAGAAGCCGAGAGCAGAACCGTGTTAAGCTTGAAGGCACTACGATAAGGGACGGACTGGACACCCACATCGCCAGCTAACCACTAGGACAACGCCAGCTGCAAGTTTTAGCGTGAGACTTTTTCGCGTCTCTGTTACGTCAAGGACCACCCTCCAGCTCATGTTAAAAGCTAGAGCCCTCCTGAAAAAAAGTATAGATCTTACGATAGCACAAGAAGGGCCACACCACCCGCAAGTTTTAGCGTGAGACTTTTTCGCGTCTCTGTTACGTTTGCAAACTTTAAAAACGTTGCCCCACCACGAAAAGTATAACATTTCTCATTGGATAGGCATTATTTTTGTAGGCGGAGCTTAAGGTTAACATTGAGACCCTGATTGGTCAGATGAAATCACAGACAGTTAGTTTTTTTTAAACCAACTTCGGTAAATGGTAGTAAGGAGAAGTTAGGAGAAGTTAGTAAGTTCCGAGACGGCGAGCTGGATGGCTGCTGCGCCGGCTGCTGCCCTCCTGAAGCTGCCTAACCAACGACAATGTAATGAACGCACGCGATGCCGCATAACAGCCCATAAAGCTTCACTCAGAACTGCAGAAGTCTTATCTGTTACACCCTCTTTTTGCGTTATACTAGTGTCGATCGTAAATTATAGCTCATGGTGTTCACATTTGCCACTTGAAGTAAAAATCTGAAACGCGATGATTTCTCTGTTATATAGTTATTGAGAAGCCACATAAGCCACTGTAATTTGCGACAAGTTAGATAAGTAATTAAAGATAATTAAGGATCACTGTAGACCATTTTGACAGTTTTCTCTCTTGTGAAACTTAATTTAAACCTAGATTATAGATGTGATATGCCATAGGTCATCCTTCGATCCATTGTAGAACTGGGAAACCCACTCAGGGAATATTCGTTCACACTTTTGTTGAACGCAGTTGGTCTTTACCATCTTGTATTGAAACATTTCCTTTTGTCAATAGTGCAATTTATAAACAATATTTTGTGAGTAGAATAAAATTCCCAATGGTAAACTTAACTGCTTTTTCGACGTTATTTTACCAGCTAACTAAAAATAAGAAAGCCTTGAACCCCTTCCACTATATTTAGTTAGTATTAAGATTCTTTTACAGGGAGTGCAGTGGCGCTGACGCTAAAATCATTAAGTATTTGGTTATATCATCGCAAGTCTCACTAAACTCTTCTGGTTTCTACATGTCATGTGTGGTCTGGGGTCTCCTTACCAGCAACAGGTCCTAGGTTCAAAGTAGTCAATTCCCTAAAAAGCACGCTCAGAGCGTCGTTGCGCCAAAGTGATACGGACCCACGATGTAGAACAAACAGACACCACGCAGAATGATAGAAAATGTGTGTGAAAATTAATCAAGTTCTGTTTAAAGTTGGTCACCGTCAATCTGCCACTCTATCGTCTGACCTAACGGCAGAAGATAAACACTCCACGATAAGACCACGAGACATATTGCTGACACTCACCTACTTCGTTAGAGCGACAAGTCAAATAATCTGATGGTGTGTGTACCGAAGGTCTTACACTACGCGCACCATAGATAATCTCGACACCTGTGTCGCAGCTCTTTAATGAAAGAAGTAGTTAATCCGCTTTGGAAAGATAGTGATACATGCTTAGTTCAATTTCGCACAAAACGTGGTGTAATTTGGGCCCACCAATGCCGCCAGTTTCCGTACAACGCCTCAGTGGTCATGTGGGGATCCAGCGGAGCCAACAGAGCACGGCTGTTGGGCCACACCTGCAGCGCCTCGGCACCACTGGCAGACGCAGGCCCAGTCAAACTCAGAGCAACGTCGCAACGTGAAGCAAAGCGCTTTACGATGTACTACAATCAGAGCTCCTCAAGGTAAACAATCAAAAATATTAGTTACTGTATCAATATTTATTACTTAAGATATACCTGAAAATTATATGCAATGTTACTCAAACAGGCATCCAAGCAAATTTTTAGGAACGAGAAAGAACAGTTGCCACCGTTACCATTATGTGGATATACAGTGCAGTTAATATATTGGCCGTAAAATGTCTTAAGAGTATTGCCTTGATCCTGAAAACAAGCGTGAGACCAGGTATACAGTAAGTAGACGAAGGAGGAAAGGTTGTTGAAACATGGGGTGGTGCTGGTAACAGTCTGATTTTACAGATCTTACAGTCACAGATATCAACCTGTACAATCAATGTTTTCATCAAACCTTGGCACCTACTGATCCACAGTGAATGAAAGCAAGTCGTACTACCACAAAGTTGATACAAAAATGTAATATACATATGTGCCATTTATTCTACTGTCATAAAGTTTCTTCACTTCTTTTGTAAATGAGCCCTGTAAGCCTTCTAGTCCCTGTTTCTCTCTCTCTCTCTCTCTCTCTCTCTCTCTACGAAAGATCACGGTTCGACTCGAGGAAAATTGGTTCGCAAAATGCATCCAGTTTATCACAGGTTTCAGTTCTTATATTTTTACTTATGTAGTATTTGGATCTCACTTTCCACAAGCACTACGAATTAGTGAATTCCGTGGAAGGTCCTTGCTACAGGCAGGAGAATACGCTATGATGGCGTCGAGCACTGTACGTTACTGACAATAATCGGTGTAAGTGTGCACAACGATCGCCTCGCTTACTGCAGGCAGCTGATGGAGAAGGAGATAATGACACTTCGTTCGCAAGGACGTTGTTGGGCGCGGAAAGGCGTGGCTCGTCCTGAACAACGCATGTCTCTTGTTGCACACCGTCTTCCAAAATAACAGAAATGTAGCAAAAGGATGCTGCTACACCACGTACTCGTTGCTATTTCGGTACCCAGTGCGATATTTTGCTAATTATACAGTACAGGTGGACAGGTATGGACAGAGGCGTAAAACATCATATTAACACACACTACTGTTCCTATTTTTTTTATTGTCTGTCTTCGTTGGCTTCATAGCTGACTGAATGTTACAAGTTTCCAACGTATTTGTTGAATTTCCAACCATTACGTTAGAGTATGTCAGCGTTATGGTGCTCAGTTAAGACTTTGTGTTGGATTGCATCTTGGCACAAGTATTAGTCAGATGTATCTTCTTCTTCACGCGGGCACCGCTGTCTTGTAATGCCGTATTACTTCAATCATAATGTTCACACAGCGTTTTTAACTGTGATGGCGAGTGTGCTTTTTCGATCGTTTATGGAAACATATGTAGTTCAATCGATAACTACCAGTTAGAGCACTACTGAAGTTTGTTAAAATGCTATAATATGATGGAAATAAATATGAAGATTGAACGAGATTAAAGGAAGTACTGTGTTGCAAGTTTAGTGCTGGAGACAGGTGTCTCACTTAGAACATGTATGCACAGACATGGAAAGGTTCCTTCAAGTATTGTCGAACACCAGCTTCTGTAATGGTTGCTTATACGACCTGCTATTATTGCAAGAGACAGATCGTCTCTGTAAACTAGTTTTATTTGTCAATTCAACAGCCTAGGTGTTAACCAATTACTCGACAGAAGAATCGTATACGAGAGAGAGGCAGCGCCGCGCAGAAGAGAGACTTTTCCCAGAAAGCGCTAGCTGGAGTTGCTGGTCACCGTTACATTTTACAAACTGTGAAATCGACGCTTGGAACGAGAAGCGTGAACTCTGCCGCAAGTTTGTCGCCATGAGAAGACAGCAGTGACCTCTAAGCCCTCTACGCTGTGAAAGCCTCGAAGTCACGGGCGCCGCAGTGACCGCCTCTCCCCAGAGGGATTAGCTCGTCGACTGTTTAACAGAGCAACCACTATACACTCCGCCACCAGCCACAGCCTCGTGGGAGGTTGAGAGAGTGACCTTATTCACCTGCCTCCAGAGATGACCCAACAGTCCTCCAAAAACTTGTGGGGCTTTGCGGGTATTTAAGAGAACAGAAGCTACAGGGAAAATAGAAATGGATTTCTACGGCACACTATTCCCTGAAAGACCCCGATAAGATGGCATGCTGTCTTCCCCCAGGCACAGTAGCCCCCTTTCCTCAAGCTCTGTGAGAATTATCTCGTAAGGGGATCTCTGGACTGTCGGGGACAGTAACATGTGTTTGTGTGCTATAGAGTGATGTGGCAACTATTGTCGTAGGAAAGCTGTACAGGAGCAGAAATGATTAGCGAACAATTTAACACAACAAACATAAGATTTATTTACGTGTATTTTTGAAAGGAAACGACGACTCAGTGCAATTAACACAGCAAATAAAAGAGTCCAGCAATCACACTGGGCACAAGGGAGAGTCTACCTGTACTAAAGTATGAACGATGGTTCATACCAGTTGATGTCTGCATGGCATCACATTGCGAAGTGGCTCTGAGTGCGAGTTGGCTCTGTGCCTGCCGCGGGCCATCCCATATTGTGGCGGCAGGAGGCGCTCATGCTACAGAGCTGTTGGAGATGTGGCTCAGCAGGCGTACTCCATTGGGTCTGCCGGATCCTGCATGATTGCTTTTGCCATTGGGCAGAGATTGCAATTCTGTTGCCAATGTTGACATGCCGTCGTGTGGTGTTCACACTTGATACCGCGCACGCGCGCGCGCGTGCGCGCGTATGTGTGTGTGTGTGTGTGTGTGTGTGTGTGTTTCTGTGTGTAAAGTGTGGTAGATAATGATAATGAGAGAAGGCCATTGCTAGAATACAGGCTGCTCTTCTCAAACCGCATCATGGGAACGTAAGAGTGCCATGTGCCATGTGCCACAGATTCCACAAAACAATGTGGAGAGGTTTGGAATTTAATTCAGGATAACGGCGGAAGGTCTGGTGCTCATGAACGTCACGCCACGCCAACTGACCTCCCTTTCACAAATACTGGCTGTGAAGGCTTCTGCCACAACCGGGATCAGAAAGATTCCACAAAACAATGTGAAGAGGTTTGGAATTTAATTCAGGATAACGGCGGAAGGTCTGGTGCTCATGAACGTCACGCCACGCCAACTGACCTCCCTTTCACAAATACTGGCTGTGAAGGCTTCTGCCACAACCGGGATCAGAAACAGTTACGACAGGAGTGCCAGTGCGTAATCAGCCATTGGAGGGGTCCACTACTGATGCACGTGAGGTTGCAAGAAATGTGTTGAAAAACACTGCAAAGATTCGATTACTGGCGAAACTGTCAAAAGTTTCTACAAAACAGTGCAAAAATCGGGAGCGTTTTCATCTATGTGATGCACAATATGGGAAGTCACTCATCAAGAAGACCATCGACTTCTTCACTCCGCGAACTACCTTGTGTAGCAGACGGTACTTTCTGAAACCATTACCGCTTCCCTCACCTGTTTCGTTCGCGAATAACGCGTGGGAAGAATAGCTCTCGGAAAACCTCCGTGTTGCCTCTCATTTCTCTGATTCCCGCGTTCCAATCATTTCACGGGAAATGCTCTCTCACAATTTCGATAATGAATCTTACAATGATGTACAGCGTCCCTATTGTAGCGTCTACCGATGGAGTTTGTCGAGCATCTTTCTCGAGTCGAGTAAATGCTGTCGTATTGAAACACGCCGCTCTTGGTTAGGTCTCCTGTCTCTATTACTCCATCTTGCTAAGAGGCCCGGGCTCATGAGCGATACTCACGAATCGATCGGAAAACTATCTTGTAAGCCACTTCTTTAGTAGAAGAATTATAGTTCCTTACGATTCTAATGAATTTCAGCCTCACATCTGCTTTTCATACATCAATGCACACATCATAAAAGTTTTGCATCAACAAATGGTTCAAATGGCTCTGAGCACTATGGGACTTAACATCTGAGGTCATCAGTCCCCTAGAACTTAGAACTACTTAAACCTAAGTAACCTAAGAACATCACACATAATCCATGCCCGAGGCAGGATTCCAACCTGCGACTGTAGCGGTCGCACGGTTCCAGACTGTAGCGCCTAGAACCACTCGGCCACCCCGGCCGGCTGCTTTGCATCACACGGGTTGCCAAAACTCCTGAAGATAGACGTTGAGTGTGGATGTTGTATCACAGACACAGTCCGTTTGACTGTTCAGAGATGTCATTAAACCGCCGGCCGCGGTGGTCTCGCGGTTCTAGGTCATTAAACCCGTCCAAAGATGTAAACAACCATACATGAGCAGCGCCTATTAGACGGAGGGATTCCGACATCTCATCAGTTACAGTCATTCCACCAGGAAGGAGGTGCACGTCTCGTGTTGTCTGTAGTTCAACCATGCCTAGGCGGATTGCATCCGCATTGTTACTTTGTGCCAGGAAGGGCTCTCAACAAGGGAAGGGCCAACGGCCTCGGGGTGAACAAAAGCGATGTTGTTCGGACATGGAGGAGATACAAAGGGACAGGAACTGTCGATGACATGCCTCGCTCAGGCCTCCCAAGGTCAGTGGATGACCGCTACCTGCGGAATATGGTTCGTATGAACCCTGACAGCAACGCCAGCAGATTAAATAATGCTTTTCGTGCAGCTATAGGACGTCATGCTACGGCTCAAAATGTCGGCAAAGGACTGCATGATGCGCAACTTTACTCCAGACGTCCATGACGACGTCCATCTTTGCAACCACGGCACCATGCAGCGCGGCACAAATGGGTCAAACAACATGCCGAATGCACCCCTCAGGATCGGCATCACGTTCTCTTCACCGATGACTGTCGCATGTGCCTTCAACCAGACAATCGTCGGAGACGTGTTTGGAGGCATCCTGGTCTGGCTGAACGCCTTAGACACATTGTGCGAGTGCAAGAGGTGGGGTCTCCCTGCTGTTTTAGAGGTTGGGGGGAGGGGATTATTTGTGTCCGACCTACGCCGTTGGTAGTCATGGAAGGCCCCGTAACGGCTGTACCATCTTCCAACTGATAGTGCAACAATATAGGTAGCATATTGGCGAGGCATTCGTCTTCATGGACGACAATTCGCGCCCCCATCCTACACATCATGTTCTCCAGATATGAACCCTATAGAGCCTGCCTAGGATAGACTGAAAAGGGCTGTTTACGGACGACGTGACCCACCAACCACTCCGGGGATCTACGCCGAATCGCCGTTGAGGAGGGAAAAATCTGGATCAACAGTGCCGTCATGAATTTGTGGATAGTATGCCACGACGAATTCAGGCTTGAATCAATGCAAGAGGACGTGCTGCTGGTTATTAGAGGTATCGGTGTGTACAGAAATCTGCAACACCACCTTTGATGGTCTCGCTGTATGGTGGTACAAGATGCAATGTGTGGTTTTCATGAGCAATAAAAAGGGCGGAAGTGATGTTTATGTTGATCTCTATTCCAATTTTCTGTGCCAGTTCCGCAACTCTCGCAACTGAGGTGTTTGCAAAAATTTTTTGATGTGTGTATTTTGCACTTGCATTGTTTGTTACTCCTATGTGTAAGACGGTAGTTACTGTTCCCAAATATTTGTCGCCAACTGAGTATCATAAAGTAGTTGACATCGTTGCCTGTACATTCATGCATAATCCGTCACTTCCGCTTTCAGGGTCAACTACTGTAACTGCTACCAATCATTGATTCTATGCAGGTCGTTTGGAAATCTGGTACTGTATTCGAGCAATGATACGTTTTTTGAGGGTAACTGCTTCTTCCTAAAACAACCTCGAGTAGCTTCTGATGTTATCTACTATATCAGGTGTAGATACCGTAGTCAGTTCCATTTCAGTCGTAATCCTTTGGTGTACTCCCAAAATTAGCTTCACCTATGGCGACTTTGTTCCTACCTGGGAGCATTAACTGATAGCGATCGAACTAGAGAACTCGTAATGAGAACATGCACAAGAAAACACCCGGAGAATACTTCATGTGTTGGGTTACTTGGGGGAAGAGACCAGACAGAAAGGTCATCGGTCTCATCGGATTAAGGAAGGACGGGGAAGGAAGTCGGTCGTACTCTTTCAAAGGAACTATCCCGGCATTTGCCTGGAGCGATTTACGGAAACCACGGAAAACCTAAATCAAGGTGGCCGGATGCGGGATTGAACCGACGTCCTCCCGAATGCGAGTCCAGTGTGATAGCCACTGCGCCACCTCGCTCGGTCGAATATTTCATGCACTCTAAGATAGGGAACTCAGTTTACATCGTCCAACCCGAGAGCGGATGATTCTAGTTGGGTTGCCTATCTTAGGGCATTTTCCTGTGGTTTTATTTTGCTCATATCATGTGAATACATATACAGTGTGTTTCAGAAATGACGGCCGACAATTCAGACACGAAAAGTTCAGGACAAAAGTAGCTAAAAAGTTCCAGTAAAGATGGGTCCTCAAATCTACCGTTGCCGAGATATCTCATTAATTAGAGTTGCTAAGCAACTGTAAACGTCCCTGGATACGGCGGTGTTTACGTTTGTATCTCAAGGTTTGGGTTAGAGTATCAGTTTACGAATGCGCAACTAGTTCCCTTTCACCCTTCGTGCACTGTGCTGCACCGGACTCACAATGAGTTACAATCTTGAAGGCACCGTTTACAGAGGTTACTCCAGTGAAGGGTACGCTGACATGCACTGAACGTATGGCAGAGGGAATGGCAGTGCCCTTGATGCTGCACAATTGTATGAAGAAGCCTTACCTCCCCACACGCAGCCGGACAAGCGTACATTTGGACGGTAACATCAGCGTCATAGAAAAATTGTGAGTTTCGCACGCCATGAACGAAAAGGTTGACTCATAGCCATAAGACCCGATGTTGAGGAGAGGGTGTTACCCATTGTACCCAAACGTCCGAGTATTTCAACAAGGAGGATTGCTACACAGGAGAGTGACCTGAGTCATAGCAGTGTGTGGAGGATTTTACATCGGCAAGTACTCCATCCATAATATCTGCAGCGATTGAAAGCTCTCAATATTGCACACTTCCCTGCTAGAGAAAATCCCCTGTTTGTAAGCAGTATTCTGTTCGTGGTTGAGGCTCGATTTACCCGTAGCGGTATTTTTAACTATCATAACCTTCACATTTGGGCCGCTGTCCATCCTAATGCAACACACGTTTCACGACATGAGCAGCGTTATTTTTGAACGTCTAGTCAGGACTACTCGAAGACCGCATAACTGGACCACATTTCCTATCTCAGAGACTAACCGGACAGCCGGCCGGTGTGGCCGAGCGGTTCTAGGCGCTTCAGTCTGGAACCGCGCGACCGCTACCGTCGCAGGTTCGAATCCTGCCTCGGTCATGGATGTGTGTGATTTCTTTAGGTTAGGTTTAAGTAGTTCTACGTTCTAGGCGACTGGTGAGCTCAGATGTTAAGTCCAATATTGCTCAGAGCTATTTAAACCATTTTAGACTAAGCGAACAGCAGTAGATCCAGTTTCTGCGGACTGTACTTCCAGATGTACCTGACGATGCCCACTGAACCAACGCCTGAACAATGTGGTTCATGCATGACAGTGCTCGAACACATTTTCATTTACGAGTTTGACAGCTTCTAATTAGGACGTATGATCAACATTGAATAGGTAGAGGAGGGCGTGTGGCACCGTTTACAAGGTCTCCGGATTTAAATCACGTGGGTTTCTGTGTATGGGTGCATGTCTAAAGCCTGGACTACGCTACCGAGGTCAACTGTCTTGAGAAATTACGCTTGCGGTTTGAAGTAGCCTTGTAGTATTGATAGAATTCCCGAGGAATTTATGAGAGGATTCCTAACAAATTTCAGAGACATTCAGTGTCACATTCAGATGCATATTTTAACATTTATAGACGCCACGTGTTCCAGGACACATATGAATCGCAATAGAAAATGTGTTGTATTTCGACGACGTTTGATTTGTGGACCCATGTTTATTGGCCCTTTTTAGCTACTTTTTGTTTCTACTTTCCCTGTGTGGATTATTGACCACCACCTCTGAAACACCTTATCTACATCTTTCCATTATATCTAAACTCTGGTTTTCCTAAGAAAACAACACTTTAATGTTGTGATTATATCTGAATCATACATTGCCAGATACCGTCAAGGAGAGAATCGGTTGGAAAATGGTTGAAATGACTCTGAGCACTATGGGGCTTAACAGCTATGGTCATCAGTCCCCTAGAACTTAGAACTACTTAAACCTAACTAACCTAAGGACAACACACAACACCCAGCCATCACGAGGCAGAGAAAATCCCTGACCCCGCCGGGAATCGAACCCGGGATCCCGGGCACGGGAAGCGAGAACGCTACCGCACGACCACGAGATGCGGACTCGGTTGGAATGACACAGTTATGAGGAAGAGCATTTCTGAAAAGGAACATTTTACAGTTCCTTTCAGATTTTTAGCAATGGGTCACCCCCTCGAAGATTTAAAATTTGCCACAGTCATTTCCATATTGTAACGGCTCCATGTAAGCCGCTACATGGCTCGACCCCACAACTAAAGACCCCTGAGTACCCTTCCGACACTCAGGGAAGAGCCTGATGATAATTAGTCAGATAGGGTTATTTAAATATAGACGATCATTTTAATATTAGATATGGTAATTGTCTGCAAAGTGTGAATGCGACTGTATGATGAGGTATGCGTGAGATGTCGGCTGTGGGTGTTCCCTAGGCATAGTGGAAGTGTAGCCAACCTCGAATCTAGTAGAGCGCGACTGCACTGGACCAGAGAGGCATAACCTCCACATGCGTCATTGGCGCTCGTTAGGTTGGCAAATAACCGTGTGCGGTATCTCTAAGTCCTTGCGGCCACGATGTGTGGACCCGGACGAAGGAGACCGTATCGGCGTTGTTGCTGGGAAGACCTGGGTGAGTAAGCACGCTCTACTCTATCGCTCCGATAGTTAGCGAAGATTTACAATTCCATGCTCACTTTGAACTTGGAAGCAGCTTCCCCGCTGAGGAAAGCCACTATGAAACTTCCTAGAATCATCTCGGTTAGGAGAGATAGGGAGATGATTTCTCTCGCCAAGTAATTTCATGAGAATTTGTGTTCACTGCACTTGGGAGTGAACAGGCGCTCATTGCCGAGTAATACTCAGAATTGCTCAATTTGCATTTCAGTGTGAGTGTGAAGTATATATGCAAAGTGTATTTTATTTAAATGTGTTTATTGGCTTTCTTGGTGAGAAGCTTCAGTTCGGCGTAATCACATTTCGTGATCGAGCTGGATCTTCTACTTAAACTCACGCGTGTGATTTAACTGTTCCTTCATAATATCCAGTAAAACTCTCGGAGTTAGTTAAACGTGAAGACGGGACTTGCCCAAACTAAGGTTACAGATGGAACCATGTGCTCTCCCCCAATGTTGTCCCACTTGGTGTGTGGGAACCTTCCTCTTTTATCTGTTAGATAAAATGAATTGAGTGAATGTTAGTGTGTGTGTGTGGCTAAATGGTGATAGAAATGTGCAGGCGGTAGTCATTGTCGATTCACGGCACGTGTTAGCCGGATGTTTATCTAAGTTTACTTAGATATTATAATATTTGTATCACGCCAGCATTCCGTGATAAGTGAGAGGGAATATTTGAGATGGTAATGTTTAGTGAATAAATGTGATTGTGTTATTGCATAAATATGTTACTGTGACTTTTCCCAGCCACAACACATTCCCTTATCATTTCACAGAATATTTGGTATGCGTATTTCAGTTAATCACCTGTCTATGTCCCACTCATGGGCATATTTCATTTAATAAACTCTGTAAGGTGGTATTAAAACTTCATTATAATAATATTCTAATTCTAACTTGATCAAAACCACCGAATAAAACTTTAGTTTGAGTATTGATGCTTGTTGCTGCAAATGGCCGCCTGCTTCCTCTATACTACAGGTGCCATTTATAAAATTGAGGATGCCTGCCGAGGGTGCGGAAAGCAAGTATCACGCAATATCTTCGCTGTCTAATGTAATTCCCAAGACATGAAATAAAAATTTGCGTGTCGCTAGGGCCTCCCCTCGGACAGACTAGTCACGTGGTGCATGTCTTTTTAGTTGACGCCGCTTCGGCGACTTGTGTGTCGATGATGATGAGATGGTGATGCAGACAACTCAACGTAACAGCCAGTCCCGAGCGGAGAAAATCTTAGACCCCGCCGGGAACCGATCCCGGGCTCCACTCATGGCGTTCTGCTGCCCTCATCAGTCTCCTATAGAGACAGATTCCGAAGACATGCGAAGTACTTTATTTTGTATCCCGCCAGGAAAGCGGCGCCGTGTGGGTCTGCTCCTGTAAACTGAAAGGTAGGCCGAATGTATGAAGCGAGTAGGAGCAGGTGAGGCAAACCCCTCTCGTTACTGCTCTTAGAAATGGTTTTACTATATCACAGCAATATTAACTTGAATACATAATATGAATACCTAACCTTGCAATGAGATGAGCACGTAGGTGCGGAGCTGTACATCAATCAAATTTAACATCGGCTAGAAGTCACAAAGGCAAAATCTCTAGTGGCTCGCCCACTATGAAATAGATACAATGTTGCTTGATTGTCTATTCGGAATCAAATGGGCAGAATCTGGAGCGGCGCTCGTAGACCGGCACAGCGCCGGCTAGAGGGCGCTGTCGTCGGTGTCGGTGTCCTAGTGCCGACCTAAGAACTTCTACTTACGCCGTGGCACAATTTATGTTGGATGCGAACAACGTTTATGAAGATTAACAATGAAAAGTATTCGTTATCGTATTAATATTTTTATTTAAGAAACTGCTTAAAATTAAATGGAATAACGTTCGCACAGAAATCCAAGCAAATTTTTTACTGACGTCACTGCTTAAAAACTAGTAAAATGCCCCTGTGGTCAAATAGTTACTTTATTGGCTGTAAACTTTGTTAAGGGAAACAGTGCCTTGATCTGGAACAGAAGTGGGAGATCCTGCGGATGTACAGGGAGACGATGCAGAAAAAGCCATTGAAGAATGGAACGGTGCTAATAACAACCTGCTCCCACACATATTATTCACACGCAGTTCAATCTGTGTAGTCAAAGTTTTCACTAACCCTTGGCAGCTTTTAATGCACAGTAAATAAAAACAAGTCGTAGTGCCAAAAGGTAGGTACACAAATGTAGTCGAGAGATGTGCCACTGCGGTTATGGTCACAAAACTTCTTTACTTTGTAAATGACCTTCGTCATCTTTTTTTCTCTTTCTCCATTTTTTTACAACAAAATCATGTTGCTCTTCGAGGAAAACTAGTTTCCAAAAGGCAATAAACGTATCGTATGCCTCAGTCTTTAAATTGTTATTTATGTAGTGATAGCGTTTGAATCTTACTTTCCACATCCACTGCTACTCTTTATAGTTCATTATAAATTCCATCAAAACGTCTGCGGTCCATCAACGGGAATCCAGTATGATCGTTTCGCCTATTGTAGGTTATCCAAGTAGTGTGTGAGGTCTACTGGTACATGAATACTGTGCAAATCACACTTAAGAACTTGACAGACATGACGGTTCCTATTGTTTACATTCTTCTTCTCCCCACCTTCTTAAGGAAACTCTGAAACAGGTGCCGAACGAAAATTTAAAGCTGCGTGGAGTGGCTGTGCGGTTTGAGGCGTCATGTCACGGACTGTGCGACCCCTCCCTCCGGAGGTTCGATTCCTTCCTCTGGCATGGGTGTGTGTGTTTTTCTTAACATAAGTCAGTTTAAGTACTGTGTAAGTCGAGGAACCGATGACCTCAGCAGTTTGGTCCCTTAGGAAAGCACACACATTTGAACATTTGAAAATTTAACGGACGATTCTACGGCGTAAGAAATACTGGCCGACAGTCCATATACTGTCTGCTTCCTCTAGTACTAACAGTGTTGAATATCAATGGACAAAGTTCAAGAGCATTGTACAAAAAGCTGTATGTACGTACGTGCAGAAGGATGGAAAACTTACGCCATGGTTCGATAGCCTTGATAGAAATTCACTACGGAAACGAAGAGAGCTTCACCGCAATTTTAAAGGTAGTCAAACACTCACGCACAAAGAATAAAGCCGGCCGGAGTGGCCGAGCGGTTCTAGGCGCAGCAGTCCGGAACCGAGCGACCGCTACGGTCGCAGGTTCGAATCCTGCCTCGGGCATGGATGTGTGTGTTGTCCTTAGGTTAGTTAGGTTTAATTAGTTCTAACTTCTAGGCGACTCATGACGTCAGAAGTTAAGTCGCATAGTGCTCAGAGTCTTTTTTTTTTGTCTGCTTCCTCTTTAGTCAATCGAATAGATTCTTGACGACACATCCAGTGGGGCGCGGAGACTTCCTCCTCCGTGACAGACTTGCATGTTACACGCGATCCCCCACGTTACCGCAGGCAGAGAAAGGTTGTGTTGCCGCGAAGCTGCTGTAAACAATGTTTTGAGCGGCGGCACGCAGGAAGAAGAAACTTCAAGAATCTAAAGAATCTGGAGGTGGGGGCTGAAGTCCCTTACGTTTCTAATCGACCATGAACTGTGCCATGGAATGCTGATATTATCCTTTATTAGAGACTTCTAACTCATTCATGTAACAACGGATGCCGGCATGTACGTTTCATAATCTCAACGTAAGCAGAATTGGTTCGGAACTCCGTTCTTCGGCGTTGCGCCGATTTATATACGATTCATGTGCCGATGTCACGTTTTTGTAAGAAGTGTTCTTTGATCTGTTTTCTTCCAAGGCTTTCTGCGTCTTTTAATGTGGCTGCTGAACATTCTGCTGGACCCGTGTTATTATATATACTATCTTTGCTGATAACTAATACCGACAAACTTGAAAATCGTCAGGGTATAGGCTGTACCTTTAATGATCTTCCTATAATTATCCTTCATGCCCCATTCGGGTGCGGCCATTCTTAGGGCGGAGGTTCGAGTCCTCCCTCGGTCATGGGTGTGTGAGTCTCTCCTTAGAATAATTTACATTTACATTAAGTAGTGTGTAAGCTTAGGGACTGATGATCTTAGCAGTTAAGTCCCATAAGGTTTCATACACATTTGAACATTCATGGGGTAGTTCGCCTTTTTACATGAAAAAAGTGTGTATTTATTTCGTAGAAGTCCACATAGAGTCTGGTGGATGGTGACTTTAACTTTGTGTTGCGACCCGTGGACCACACCCCAGCTTCAATTTCAGCGAGGGCATTAATGATTTAGTTAGCTCATTATTACTACGGGTCGCATGGATATACAAATTTCCTACCCTTGTCAAGTGTAAATCTATGTCCAGCAACAAGCTTAACCGTTTTTATTTTCACAATTTATTAAATGCGCAGCTATTGGCGATAAACGTTACATCCGCTAGCTTAAGTAATCACTTTCCGTAGCTGTGAGCTACAGTCACGTGTGAAAACCGGTGCACCTCCATCGTTGCTCTTCGATGTTAAATATATCACACTTAGAGCATCTTTCTCTCGAAGATGTTAGTAGAGACGTATGGGATCGCAACTCTCGATCCAAGGGAAAATATCCCTCACTTATTGACTGATGGATATACACTCCTGGAAATGGAAAAAAGAACACATTAACACCGGTGTGTCAGACCCACCATACTTGCTCCGGACACTGCCAGACGGCAGTACAAGCAATGATCACACGCACGGCACAGCGGACACACCAAGAACCGTGGTGTTGGCCGTCGAATGGCGCTATCTGCGCAGCATTTGTGCACCGCCGCCGTCAGTGTCAGCCAGTTTGCCGTGGCATACGGAGCTCCATCGCAGTCTTTAACACTGGTAGCATGCCGCGACAGCGTGGACGTGAACCGTATGTGCATTTGACGGACTTTGAGCGAGGGCGTATAGTGGGCATGCGGGAGGCCGGGTGGACGTACCGCCGAATTGCTCAACACGTGGGGCGTGAGGTCTCCACAGTACATCGATGTTGTCGCCAGTGGTTGGCGGAAGGTGCACGTGCCCGTCGACCTGGGACCGGACCGCAGCGACGCACGGATGCACGCCAAGACCATAGGATACTACGCAGTGCCGTAGGGGACCGCACCGCCACTTCCCAGCAAATTAGGGACACTGTTGCTCCTGGGATATCGGCGAGGACCATTCGCAACCGTCTCCATGAAGCTGGGCTACGGTTCCGCACACCGTTAGGCCGTCTTCCGCTCACGCCCCAACATCGTGCAGCCCGCCTCCAGTAGTGTCGCGACAGGCGTGAATGGAGGGACAAATGGAGACGTGTCGTCTTCAGCGATGAGAGTCGCTTCTGCCTTGGTGCCAATGATGGTCGTATTCGTGTTTGGCGCCGTGCAGGTGAGCGCCACAATCAGGACTGCATACGACTGAGGCACACAGGGCCAACACCCGGCATTATGGTGCGGGGAGCGATCTGCTACACTGGTCGTACGCCTCTGGTGATCGTCGAGGGGACACTGAATAGTGCACGGTACGTCCAAACCGTCATCGAACCCATCGTTCAACCATTCCTAGACCGGCAAGGTAACTTGCGGTTCCAACAGGACAATGCACGTCCGCATGTATCCTGTGCCACCCATCGTGCTCTAGAAGGTGTAAGTCAACTACCCTGGCCAGCAAGATCTCCGGATCTGTCCCCCATTGAGCATGTTTGGGACTGGATGAAGCGTCGTCTCACGCGGTCTGCACGTCCAGCACGAACGCTGGTCCAACTGAGGCGCAAGGTGGAAATGGCATGGCAAGCCTTTCCACAGGACTACATCCAGCATCTCTACGATCGTCTCCATGGGAGAATAGCAGCCTGCATTGCTGCGAAAGGTGGATATACGCTGTACTAGTGCCGACATTGTGCACGCTCTGTTGCCTGTGTCTATGTGCCTGTGGTTCTGTCAGTGTGATCATGTGATGTATCTGACCCCAGGAATGTGTCAATAAAGTTTCCCCTTCCTGGGACAATGAATTCACGGTGTTCTTATTGCAATTTCCAGGAGTGTAGAATGGAAAACCGCATCTCCGAACAGCTATAATGCGATTCAGCACTGCAAGGGTGACGGAAATTCGAAAGATCACGAATTTTACTATGCCATTTTACTAAATCTTTGCGACTGCGCCTGGCGCCCTCCCCTGAGGCTTACACACGTTCAGAGTGTAAAAACTGCTTCGGCATGTACGATATAGCAGATGGAAGGGTTTAGGTTGAGGCCAAAACCACAGTCATTGCTTCAAGATGAGTTAACCTCCTCATACCGTCCTATTCGGTTTCGAACTCGATGTAAACGCGGATGCATCATGACTCTTACAAATAAAGATGGGTACGTTATGACGTCACAACACGACACGTGGCCTACGATACACGAGTACTGTTCTGATCTTTATGCGGCGCTTATTTTCTGATACTGTGTCGCCAGATGATCTTACTTCTTCTCTGGATTGTGTACTCACTCCAGCATTGAATCCTAGATTTTTAGGTGGCTTTCACCAAGATGACATCTATGATTTTATTGCTCACTCACCCTGAAACTACATGGCCTCTCTAAATAATTCTATGTGCGACTTTAGCCACTTATAACCGACACGATAACGTCGATGGTAAATAAGGTTTAGCAGGGTACGTTTGATTCCCGTTGCTTTACAGGATGGCCGGCCTGAGTAGCCGTGCGGTTCTAGGCGCTAAATCTGGAACCGCGAGACCGCTACGGTCGCAGGCTCGAATCCTGCCTCGGGCATGGCTGTGTGTGATGTCTTTAGGTTAGTTAGGTTTAAGTAGTTCTAAGTTCTAGGGGACTGATGACCTCAAATGTTAAGTCCCATAGTATTCAGAGCCATTTGAACCATTTTTTTAAAGGTGGACAAGATCATCTGAATCCTGAAAACATGTGCACGTTCATACACCGACAAATTACCGCCCAATAACGCTTCTTAATTTTGTGTACAAAATTGTTGCGAGGGCAATAAAATATTCGCCTGTCGGTCTTGCTTTCCATGTTCCTTGCACTTCACAAATGTTGTGTCCCTGGTCGCAAGATCCTGACTACTGTCACGGAATGCCGACATATCGCCTCTGTGGATGCCATTTCTATTCCTGAGGCCTTCCTCTCTATTGATTTTGATGGGGCTTATAACTGAATAAGTCACTCTTTCTTGTTGCGGATATTGCAAGCTATCAGCATAATAGGTGAAGCTTGTGGAATGTTACTCAAAATTTTTCAAATGGTTCAAATGGCTCTGAGCACTATGGGACTTAACATCTGAGGTCATCAGTCCCCTAGAACTTAGAACTACTTAAACCTAACTAACCTGAGGACATCACACACATTCATGCCCGAGGCAGAATTCAAACATGCAACCGTAGCGGTCGAGCGGTTCCAGACTGAAGCGCCTAGAACCGCTCAGCCACACTGGCCGGCCCAAAATTTTTCTTGGCACCCAAGCGTCTGTGGCCGTGAATGGCCAGCTCACCCACCCAAATCACAAGCCGTCGGTGTGTCTCGCAAGAGAACCTCCACTCCATGTGATTGTTTTTAATATTTGTGGAGCCCTTAATTCGTCGTATCACTCCACAGCTACTTGGCTGGACGATATAAGGAGAACAGTTTTCGGTGTGATCGTATGCGGGCTGTGTCATGGTCTTACTTCTTAATTTAGAAGAAATAACCTTTCTCATGGAAACCTTTTGCCATCTCTCTGAAACCAGCATTAATGAACAGAAACGAACCTATGGTGCCATGGGTCATGCAGGCTGAATGCCGTAAATCGCTGAGCGTTGTCCAATGAAAATGGCTGCACTCAATTAATTATAGATCGTTTACGGGTAAAATACAATGGGCGGTTCTAGAGCATGAACGTCACTCCCTTACAATACTACAAAAAGTCCTGGTCTTAGATACCTATGGCATGTCGCTTAGATTTTTCCGCTTTCCGCAATGATAGTCCGTAAAATAAGACAATTATCTCGACGTTTCCTACAGAAAGGTCACATTTTTCGTGTACGACATCAAGCGATGGCGAGACAACATTCCCTAGCAGAGCTGGTGCTCCCTGACATACAGGTGAAAGGTTCAGTATTATTTATCCAGAGTACTACGTTAACACGTACTCACGTCTCGGCTGTTAACCTGCCTCTAACAGGACACCTTGCTCTCCCTGCCGAATGAATTTCATGTTGAAACACATACGTGGATTTGTGGGCTGATATCCTCTCAACGCCACATCTCACGACAAGACTTGTCGCTGTGGAAGTCTCGCTTGCATCTCCCCTGTTCGATGTGTGTCACCGACAACGTCTCGGAAGTTGGTGTGGTTCCAAATCAGCCTTCCTATTTTAGCAAATGAACGTAGCATTGACATGATGCAAGGTCGTTCACGATATGGTCCCAAGTAATTAACGGCTTTTCCTTATTGCTCTAAATGTGATGGACCAGTGCAACAGTTGGCTCCCAAGGCATAGGCTTGTGTCTTATGGTCGAGAGCACTGGATCTCGATTACAAGGCCTTCCTCGCCCAATCGACCAAAACTACCTTTTCAGCTGACGTCCTCCTATGTCCAGAACCTTCTATTTTCCCAGGGACGAAACCCAATACCATTGTATGACTCATAGGTCACTACTTGCACTCTGTAGTGGGAGGTGAGAATGATCCCGACCGTCGTACCTTTCTGCAATATAAGGTTACAACTCATTGGATATCGCAACGGGTGTCACGTGATCATACTTTATTTGCCAGTGGGCGAATAGATAATTTATATGTCCGGCACTGTAATGGTTCAGAAACCCTTCCCAACCCCGTGTCCTGCTTCTTGTGGTGATAATTTTTCGAGTTAGTGGTTCTGGAGATTTTGATATTTCTTCCATATGGGAATTCATTATGAGGGCTGCGACTGTTGAAAACAACAAATTATTAACACACGATGTATTTAAAATTATTTTGCCAGATAGGTATCCAAAAATAGATAGTAATTGGGATCTTCAATATTTTGAAAAACAGAATATTAAATTGAGGTATAAAGGAATGAAGAAGCTTAAAAATAATGACAATAATGAACTTCGTGATTTGGCGCTCACAATGTGAATTATTACCATTTCAAATTTAATCGAATAATTTCCATTTACACTGGAACGAATCATATCGAATTAATTCGATTGGTTTCGATCTGTCCAGATTTTCAGGTGGATTAATTTTTACCCATCTACATTTTCATGAAGACCTTAAACATTTAGATGCCTGGAAAAACATAGATTTTTTGCAGGGTTCAGGACAAATGAAACGATTTTTGGAATTAATTCGACTGCCCTCAGTGTAACCAGAAAAAATTCTATATAAAAGTAGTGAATGTGTATGCAAATACAAATACAACAGTATCCCCATCAGTCACTTGATTACTTAGGCCAGACATTTTACAACTCTAGAGTTTAAAAAACATGAAGTTTTGACAGTGATGGGAATAATACAGTCCATTTAAAAAAAACAATTGTATGTTTAACAAAAGAAACAAGATAACCTACACTGCCATCGGTCTGATACTGTGAAAAAGAATCTTTACTCTTCATCAACACCAGCCCACATCAATAGTTCTCCACCTGAAGGTGATGGTAAGAAAAATTGAAGTGCGTAGTGGCCAGATAAGTTAGTGACTGACGCAGGAACTCTTTTATCTAAGTGCAGATTGTGCTGTTACATGACTATTATATTTAACAATGAAAATAATGTTAGTAGTTACTGGATACAGCGAGTGCACTAAAAGTAGTTTCGTGAACGGGCTTTTTGACAAAATAATTAAATATTTAAGTACCCATTCACTACTTTTATATAGTTGTATTTTCTGGTTACACTAAGCACAGTCAAATTAATTTGAAAAATTATTTTATTTGTCTAGTGTCTGTCTTCCTGGACCCTGAAAGGGATCTATTTTATTCCAGGTATCTAAGTTTGTAAGGTCTTCATGAAAATCTATATAGGTAAATATTTACCCACCTGAAAATCTGGACCAATCTAGTTAATTCGATGTGATTTCTTCCATTCGAAATGGAAATTATTCGATTAAATTTGAAATGGACATAATTCATATTGTGAATTCCAAACAATCAAATTCATTATTATTGCTTTTAAGTTTCTTACTTCGTTTATTCCGCAAATTAATATTCTGTTCTTCAAAAAATTGGAGAATCCATTTGCTAATTATTTTTAATCAGCTTGTAACGCTTTTAAACAACTTTTTATTGCTAACATTGTTCAGTTCCTTCAAAAGGGCTTTTATTCATATAGAACAAAAATTTATTCATCATTTCAAAAACCATGTGGGATTGCATAGTAAGTTTTTAGAGCAATTCTTTTATCATACTGAAATGATAATACTTTCTTAGCAGCCTTGGTGGCTAAATTTTTATTGTGTACATCTCTAGTTATTTGACTGTAATCTAATTGTAATTTTCCCTTTACTACGTCTTCAATTAACTTTATCATCAAATCACCATTCGGGTTTTGAATATTTGCACAATTTAAAGTAAATCCATTTCTCACCATCTCAGTTTTTTATCATTTTCCTCATAATAACAACTTTTTGGTACAGTTGAAGCCCAGTTTGTAATCTATTTAATATCTCCTAATTCATCAATCCATTCACTTAACATAGAACCTGTTTTGACAGTATTTTTGTTGTTAACAGTATATACTACATGCCTTCTATCAAAATATATAAGAGCTTCTCTTAGACGACCTATCACATGATATAACCAGAGTCTTGCATTTCACGTATAAATGATGCTATAAAAATATTTTGTATAAGCAGTATTTTCCATATAATTATCCTTGAAATTGTACTTCATTTGAACCATTTCTGAGTAATAAAATTTATATCTACATTATCTAACAAATCATCAGACAGTATCTCATAAAATGTTTGTAAATCTGTCACATACTGAGATTTACACATGTTGTGACATTGTCCAAATTTTTGAGATAATGAATTCAGACATATTTTAGAAACAAGTAATTTCACAGGATCTACTTTTATTTTAAGAAGATAAAAGTCATTATATATTTTTTGTTAGATATATGTTTTAAATATATCACCATCATCAAAATCATGAGGACTGGTTCCTAAATTAATTTTAATAAAGACTTATACATAATCTTCGAGCAACAGTTTGCTCTCTTCCTCATAATTCAACATTTTGTAAATATCTAAAATCTTATATCATTTTTCTATACCTTTCTTCATTTCACCAGTTGACCAAGTTCCAACAAAACTACTTTCTTTATCACTATGACTACATTTTTAATTTCTTCTTTTGCACATTTCACACACAAAGAAAACAACAGTTTATTTTTATTTTTGTCGATCTTTATTTGTACACGTATGACTCAATAATATCAGCATGTAGATACTAATACTTTGCATTTTATTAAACCATACAACTCACCATTATAATATTCTGGTTTATGTATGTTTATAGAATAAAATTTTAAAGTTGCATCTGAGGCTTCGATATTGTTTCCACACACATAGAGTTTCTCTGACGAAATGTAGATTTATAAGACTTATTTGCGAAAATAGAAGAAATAGGACCATACAAGAGTTTTCACATCGCTCAAGCATCCTTACTTGTTGTGACAATCCTGTACAAAACTATGGCACAGGCTGCTTACCTCTAAGTATTCTTTCATCAAGTAGAAAAATATATTTTATTATCTGTCATGTCCTGCACCACAGAAATAGAATATTAACATCGTTTTAGGCTCATGATGAAGTGCTATGATCTACCACTGTCACACGCAGTCATTTTCTGACTCTCTTAAGTTAACAGCAGAGAGAAATTGTAAACATGAGGTTTATACTATATATATATCACTTTATAAATTCGGTACTGCTCTGATTTTATTACCATGGTCATCTCTCCCTGTGTAGGTGAGATATTGAAATATCGTTAAAAGATAGTGTCCCGACAGAAAAAAGCGCCAAGTCAAGAAACATCACCTTCACCCACCAGATGGTATGTCACTGCTGTCAAATTGATAAGCTAATTAATTAAATTGCTCATGAGAGTCATTTCACATGGCGAAAAAATTTTCTTTTTCTGTAGTGGGATAACACTCGCCATGTAGTTCAAATGGGAATCACTGGAGGGAAGACGATGTTGTTGTCGAGAAACACTATTTGAAACGCGCTGCCAAGCCTGCAGGACAGTCAACCGGGAAGTAATAGCAGTCAGCAAAGATAATACGCGAGGGTTATATCGATAAGCGCTGCTGCTGCCGCTCACGGGCAGGAAGAGCAACAACTCAGTGACAAGAGATATTGAAACTAACATAACGAGGTGGCAAAATGGTAAAATAAGAGATGGCGCGAACACGAGCCACGCACTGCTCAACCTCCCCCCCCCCCCCCAGCCCCCACCCCTCAAACGTCAACCCAGGGGTCACATACCGAAATGAAATCAACTAGCAGCTCCAAATGACAACAAAAGACAATCCGCTAGCGGACACACTCGGAACCACCCCTCCAGAGGGAACAAGCCCACTGGCTACCCGACATCCCTGCCCTGGGAAGGGACCGACCTAAGTCCCGCAAGACAACGAATTCAAAACCACTGCTAAGTCGGCAACGAAAATAGCGCGATACCCGCTCGGACTTCAAAAATGCAGAGGAAGCATGCCCCCCAGGCAACCTGACATCCCTACACTGAAGAACGGACCGAGCTAAACCCCTCAAGATGACCAGTCTGAAGAACAATTCGAAGCTGAACTACCAAAAGGAGCTACAAGAATTTAAAGGCCATCAAAAGTTGAGAAACTACTCAAAACGGACTAACTGTGCCCACAAGCTATTCAGTTGACTGTCATCAGGTTGAGTGCCTTTCCAAAACACGAACAGTGTCCTCACGACCTTTAATAGCCTCCAACAGAAATTCAATTGCCGCTCCTGTCTCGCCCACCGCCGCCGACGTGACATCAACCGGATGAAGCACGGCAGCGCGCAAACGGGCCACCAATTCCGGAACACTTACTTCAGTCGGTTGCCACTTTATTGACAAGTAATAAACAAGGTGGTCCACTCTGAGTAGGCCGATGCCCGGACACTATCTGACTGTCATTACAATAAGCACCTGAAACAAGTAACAGCCAAAACAATATGATGCCACAGAACGCGAACGAAATAAGAGTGAAACTGACAGCAACTGGAATGACAAGCACAAGCATAACCACGCTCTGCTACCAGTGGAAAAAAAGGGGGGGGGGGAGCGTGCTGGTCCCATAACCCAGAGGTCCGTGGATCGAAAACACGCTCTGCTACCAGTGAAATGCCCTGATAAATCCTCAGGACAGAACAGGTAGGAATTGTGGAAAGGGCCCAAAATGAGCGGCTGTCAGTTACACTCGAACACATATAACTATTTTTGACCAAATATTACAGTACAGATTCTTGAACTTAGTTATCGGCTGAATACGCCACGCATCTTATGCCTTAAGGGCACAATCACTTTATTTTTTTTTAAAAGGCTAAAAGCGATTAACTTAAAATTCAGAAGGCAGACGGCCTCACATTAAGTAAGTTCTATAATTTGCCTGAAGGCCAAAAAATCTAATACTTGAAAAGCAACAAACTTAATTAAAATTCGGTTGAAGGGCGATGATTTAAGACTCAAGGAAAAATTAAAAGGCAGAAGTCTTTATCTTCAATTAGGTTGAAGGTGCCAAAAGGTGTGATGCTCGAAAGATGAAGATCCTTAATTTAAAAACGGCTGAAGGCCTTATGACTTAAAACTCAAGGTAAAATAAATTTAAACAATAAAGCCTCATCTTAAATTAGGCTGAAGGCCCCAAACTATGTATCACTTGACAAGCAAGGAACTTCAATTTTAAAGCGGCTGAAGGTCCATGACTCAATGCACCACTTAAACCAATTCAACTTTGATTCAAAGCCATTGGCTGTGGGCCACAGAAATACACACAACAGAAAATAAGAAAAGGCAGTGCAGCTAATGGCGCACAGAAATTTCGGGGGTCGGTTAGCACTTGAAATATTAACGTTCACTTAGGTGAGACAGGCAGTCGGCCCAACCATTCTCGATCCGACGAAAACCCAACCAACAGACAGTCAACGGACCGACCGACAAGGTACTTTGCGCTCCACTCGACCAGCACACAAGCGGCAGTTCAATGCAAACGTAAAAGGCATGGACGTCCACGACCAAACGTACATTAAGCTGTCGAACTGTACACCATGCTGGACAGCGACAGCACGGTGACGAAAGAACAATGCCTAAATTCACCTCAACGGCTGCGCAGGTAACCGGAACATTAACGGCCACAAGGCAGAAAATTCCGCTGGTGCACTTCAATTGCAAATAACCTAATATCGTTAGACTCCACAGGACAGGCCGGCTGAGGCGGCCGAGCGGTTCTAGGCACTACAGTCTGGAACCACGCGATCGCGACGGTCGCAGGTTCGAATCCTGCCTCGGGCATGGATGTGTGTGATGTCCTTAGGTTAGTTAGGGTTAAGTAGTCCTAAGTTCTAGGGGACTTATGACCTCAGAAGTTAATTCCCACGGTGCTCAGAGCCATTCGAACCAATCCATCGGACGGTGGCTCAACCTTCCCCAACTCGAACACACACGTTGTTGCTCGCAGTAATGTCCCAGCAGCCAACAACGAGAACCAAACGGCACAGTTTGAACAGTCTTCACTTGCTGCAAAGTTAAATCCAAACTCTACTTTGATATCCAGGGTGGGTGAGCCAGAGACCTCGTAGCAATGCGAAATGTCACGCACACTCCGATACTGTGAAGAGACCTCCAGAGGGACCATCGAAACCACGCCCTACGGACATTTCATCGCTGGTCCACGCCAACAGACCGACTGGTCCCACACAACCACGGAGACAGCACTAACGGAACTGAGCAGTCGACATGACAAGGTACACACAATTTGACAAACACAAGGACGGAGAAGCAACCAACGCTAAGTGACAGAGCAATGACACGGTCGAACCACGACTTGACATACACGACACCAACCCATAAGCTACCGGCGAGCAAATACACGTTGTCCGGTAAGACGACCAACAGACGACTAACTAAGACCGACCCCAGTTCAAGTAATGTCATGGCTATCCAGGCCTGACTACTGCTCCAACCCGACCGACTTCCTCCTCGTCCCAGCTCTATGACTGCCAGGTCCGAACTGCACTGCAGGAGCGTTCCAACTCCCTCCATGACAGACGTCCAGCACGAAGTTATAGCAGTCGGCAAAGATAATACGGCAGGCCTATATCGATAAGCGCAGCTTCTGCCGCTCACGGGTAGGCAAAGCAGCAACTCAGTGAGAACAGAAATTGAAACTAACATAACGAGGTGGCAGAATGTTAAAAAAAAGGATCTAAAATAAGAGATGACACGAATACGTGACACGCACGGCTCACTGTTGAGACAAAACAGTTGAAACTGACCTCAGAAGTGTTCTGTTGCCGGCAACATACATTTTCCATGGGGCTGTACTATTAAGAAAACGAGCACGACGACTATGTTACCATCACCCTGCATGAAAAGAGGTCTTGGTTCTACAGTCATACAGAACAGTCCTGATGGCGTTAGGCTTTCTGATAGCACTGCTGTCTCCGATTTGGAATCAAGTCTGTCCGTTCAACTACATACTTGAGTTGGATCCTACAGCTATGTCTTTTAATGATTACAACCAGTGGTTACGTTGTGGTTCTTCTTTCTGCATGTGGCAGCAGTGATGTGTATCGATATTTGCATCGTGTACCATCTTTGGTTTGGTGCATATAGTTTCCAGCAAGGGGGTCTGGAAGGACTCGGCCGGTTGCGGACGAGGGAAGTTATCTCCATGCTGTACAGTCAGGAGGGGCCGCGCAGTGTTGGAGCGTGTATTGAGCTGTCCGATTGCAACGAGCTTCGTGGTTCATCGACCCAGCACGTCAAATTTGAATAGTGGTTTCAACTACCCACTACCTTCATTAATGTTGTGTGGCTCGTTTTGGTGGTTCACTGTTAGGGAGGTTTTCCGGTGAGCAACACCGAGTGGTTCTTCTGCTGAGAGCCGCGCGGGATCAGCCGAGCGGTCTTAGGCGGTGCAATCATGGAGTGTGCAGCTGCTCCCGGTGGAGGTTCGAGTCCTCCCTCGGGCATGGGTGTATGTGTTTGTCCTTAGGATAATTTAGGTTAAGTAGTGTGTAATCTTAGGGACTGATGACTTTAACAGTTAAGTTCCATAAGATTTCACACACATTTGAACATTTTTTTCTTCTGCTGAGATTTAGCCGCCGTGCGGTGAAATTAACTATTTTGGTCGACTACGATTTGAGTGCACCAGTGGAGTTTCTGTCCTGTGACCGTTAGTGTTCTGGTTACCTGCCCTGGGCACTGACGTAAATTCAGGCAGTGTTCTTTTTGAGCGAAGTTAACTATTACCGTAGTTCAAATTCAAGTCTACCACCGAAATTATTTACCTAGCGGCCGTTACTGTTCTGGTTACCTGCCCTCGCCACTAACGTAATTTTGGGGCAGCGTCTTTCCTCACCTGTTGTCGCTGTCCAACATGGTATAGAATTTTGACAGCTAATACATACCCATCGTGGATTATCCGCTTGTAACATTGCCGGTTTGAGTTTTTCTGTACTGAGTGACGGGAAGCAAGTCGTTGTGTTGGTCGGTCCGTTGCTGTCCCCTGGTTGGGTTCCGACGGATCAGGTATAGTTGGGCTCACCACCTGTTTCACCTAAACGAAGGAGGGCAGAACGACCTCCCTAGAGGCCTTCTGAATGCCACCGGTGTTTTATTATCGGTTGTCAGCCATTTTAAATTTTAGGCTTATGGTTGTTTGTTTCGTTTCTTAAAATTTTGCAAAATTAATTTTTAAATTAATTTTTGAAGCTTAAACACTGTGGTCTTCTGCCTGTGAAGGTCTATGGTAACATATTCTAAAATTTTGCCATTTAATTGTCGCCCTCAGCCATTTGTATTGCACTTTGCGTATGTTGTTTTTTGAATTATTGTATTGCTATCTTAATCGGATTTTTATCTTTTTGTGATTTCTCGTTAGAGACCTTCAGCCTTGAAAGAGTTGCATTCGCTAAAGATTCGGCTATGAGCCACTTTCGTTGTAAAGGTTATTAATTAAATTACAGTAAATGACAATTAGAAGCAGAAATTGACCTCAATCCTTGGTCCTTTATACAATCCTAGTACCTGTTCTGCCCAGTGTGTTAAGCAAGCATTTGAAATATTCCATACACTGCAACCGATTTCCGCCAATTTTTAAATAAATAAACAAACTGTGTTGTCTAAATTATTTAAACAATATTCCATATAGTGCAATGGAGTTTCCTCCAAATGGCCTATCAACTGAGTCTTTTTCCGGCCAATTTCTAGAAGGGGAGGGGAAGGGGAGGCCTGAGGATTTTACGAAAGAGGGATTTAAATATTTCATCCATCTAATTAATTAGTCAATCGAATTGATATCAAAAATGTGCTTGTATCTGTGAGGAGGTCCCAGAGGGATGAAAGAAGGAGGGTAGTGTTGAAAGGGATAGGGTTGCTGTGGGGGACAATAGGTTAAAGACCTGTCAACCAAAAGGAAGAATCATTCCCAGGGGGTCATAATCCTCTAAGCATAATAATAGGTTGAGGACATGTCAATCAAAAGAGAACGATAGGTTTGCGCCTGTCTGTAGACAACAACACTAACAAACTGTGAAGTTGCTCTCCTTCCCACCTAATAACACAGGTCAATGCTCAATGTCGGTGCGTCTATTACGTCCTCAAAGACATTCAAGACATTTCTGTTGGTCTGTTTATGAAACGCCGTGTCTTCTAAATTTTTCCATACAATTTGGGAGTCAGTGAGGATCAATAAGAGCCAGAAAGTCTGTCTGCAAAAAGTCATAGTTATTAATTATTACGGTGTTTATTATTGGTGATAAAGATGACACATGGTACCAAAATGAAAATTCTTAACCCTGACACTTGCCAATTATCATTATTACTTCCTACAATTGTAATTTATGAACGCTGTTATTGTACGATTATATGGTTCTGACTGGCATTATTTTCTTATGTGCATTTTATTTGAAAAGTTAACGTTCCTTTAATCTTTGCTTTCCTTATGCTACACACATAGAATGTTGTTTGTTCAGAGCTCCACACTGGAATTAATATTGTCAGTTAGTGGAGATGGGACCTGGATAAACTGAAAGAACCAGAGGTTGTACACAGTTTCAGGGAGAGCATAAGGGAACAACTCACAGGAATAGGGGAAAGAAATACAATAGAAGAAGAATGGGTAGCTCTGAGGGATGAAGTAGTGAAGGCAGCAGAGGATAAAGTAGGTAAAAAGACGAGGGCTGCTAGAAATCCTTGGGTAACAGAAGAAATATTGAATTTAATTGATGAAAGGAGAAAATATAAAAATGCAGTAAATGAAGCAGGCAAAAAGGAATACAAACGTCTCAAAAATGAGATCGAGAGGAAGTGCAAAATGGCTAAACAGGGATGGCTAGAGGATAAATGTAAGGATGTAGAGGCTTGTCTCACTAGGGGTAAGATAGATACTGCCTACAGGAAAATTAAAGAGACCATTGGAGAGAAGAGAACCACGTGTATGAATATCAAGAGCTCAGATGGCAACCCAGTTCTAAGCAAAGAAGGGAAGGCAGAAAGGTGGAAGGAGTATATAGAAGGTTTATACAAGGGTGATGTACTTGAGGACAATATTATGGAAATGGAAGAGGATGTAGATGAAGACGAAATGGGTGATACGATATTGCGTGAAGAGTTTGACAGAGCACTGAAAGACCTGAGTCGGAACAAGGCCCCCGGAGTAGACAACATTCCATTAGAACTACTGTCGGCCTTGGGAGAGCCAGTCATGACAAAACTCTAACAGCTGGTGAGCAAGATGTATGAGACAGGCCAAATACCCTCAGACTTCAAGAAGAATATAATAATTCCAATCCCAAAGAAAGCAGGTGCTGACAGATGTGAAAATTACCGAACTATCAGTTTAATAAGTCACAGCTGCAAAATACTAACGCGAATTCTTTACAGACGAATGGAAAAACTGGTAGATGCGGACCTCGGGGAGGATCAGTTTGGATTCCGTCGAAATGTTGGAACACGTGAGGCAATACTGACCTTACGACTTATCTTAGAAGAAAGATTAAGAAAAGGCAAACCTACGTTTCTAGCATTTGTAGACTTAGAGAAAGCTTTTGACAATGTTGACTGGAATACTCTTTTTCAAATTCTAAAGGTGGCAGGGGTAAAATACAGGGAGCGAAAGGCTATTTACAATTTGTACAGAAACCAGATGGCAGTCATAAGAGTCGAGGGGCATGAAAGGGAAGCAGTGGTTGGGAAAGGAGTGAGACAGGGTTGTAGCCTCTCCCCGATGTTATTCAATCTGTATATTGAGCAAGCAGTAAAGGAAACAAAAGAAAAATTTGGAGTAGGTATTAAAATTCATGGAGACGAAGTAAAAACTTTGAGGTTCGCCGATGACATTGTAATTCTGTCAGAGACGGCAAAGGACTTGGAAGAGCAGTTGAACGGAATGGACAGTGTCTTGAAAGGAGGATATAAGATGAACATCAACAAAAGCAAAACGAGGATAATGGAATGTAGTCCAATTAAATCGGGTGATGCTGAGGGAATTAGATTAGGAAATGAGACACTTAAAGTAGTAAAGGAGTTTTGCTATTTAGGAAGTAAAATAACTGATGATGGTCGAAGTAGAGAGGATATAAAATGTAGACTGGCAATGGCAAGGAAAGCGTTTCTGAAGAAGAGAAATTTGTTAACATCGAAAATAGATTTAAGTGTCAGGAAGTCATTTCTGAAAATATTTGTTTGGAGTGTAGCCATGTATGGAAGTGAAACATGGACGATAACTAGTTTGGACAAGAAGAGAATAGAAGCTTTCGAAATGTGGTGCTACAGAAGAATACTGAAGATAAGGTGGATAGATCACGTAACTAATGAGGAGGTATTGAATAGGATTGGGGAGAAGAGAAGTTTGTGGCACAACTTGACTAGAAGAAGGGATCGGTTGGTAGGACATGTTTTGAGGCATCAAGGGATCACAAATTTAGCATTGGAGGGCAGTGTGGAGGGTAAAAATCGTAGAGGGAGACCGAGAGATGAGTACACTAAGCAGATTCAGAAGGATGTAGGTTGCAGTAGGTACTGGGAGATGAAGAAGATTGCACAGGATAGAGTAGCATGGAGAGCTGCATCAAACCAGTCTCAGGACTGAAGACCACAACAACAACAACAGTTAGTGTTCCCTCTGATATGACCGATGACTGTTGTATAGATTGTGTTTTTACCATGGAGGTTAAAAAAGAAGGGAGGTGGCAATACATCACAAACTGGAAGCCAGTGCCCACCATCTTATCTAGACCACAACATTCGGTTGTTTCTCATTCGTGCACCCATAGTTCACCACGGTCATACTTCTCCATGACGTCACTCTGACTGCATTGTATTACTAGAGCAAATACGCATTCAATAACAGAAAAACGTGTGAAATTGCCTTCCTGACACTATGTTAACTCATGTAAGCTCTGTAATTTTTAGTATTTAAAACAATATTCTAGCGCACACGTTGGAGGGATGAACAAGAAGAACCCGTAAGCAGTAGTCTGCTAGTGTCTTGGGGTACTTAAAATGGCGGCAGAGCCCACCCGCTCTGGCTTAGAAACGACGTACAACGTAAATCTGTAGTGCCACCTCCCTTCTTTCTTAACCTCCATTGTTTTTACTGTGTGGTATTAGACTCTTTAGACATCTGTGGATATGTAAGCCTTAAATATCAGTCGCCTGTTAACTGTCAGAAGTGCATGTGGAATTTATCTAGGCTTTTTAAGACTTTGTCAAAATCTTGAGTTTATGTGATCACTCTAAGCTTGTTGATACCAGTGCCTACCAATTTTAATTGCGTATTACAGCACTGAGGATGGTCACTAAGTGACCGAAAATCGGTTTTGCGGATAATAAAACAAAAAGAAAAAAAATACGACCAATGCTGTTTCTTCTTCCAATTATATCCATTACCTGGTCGTGGTGCACAGAACACTCCATGGAGTCGCCAATCGATTGATGAAATAACTGCAGAGTAACATAAATGAAATTAGCGATAAACTTCATCTCAGAATAGTTGTGGGCCACGTGACGAAAGAAGTGAAGGAATTCTGACAGCACGGAAGAAAAATAAGGCACGACGGATGAAGCTAGGATGATTTAAAAGCGGACCAGCACGTCCAAGGAGCACATTCCACACCAAAGTTATTCTGCTACTCTCAGACATAGGTCCTTCTGACATTCTACGTCTGAAGGATAGAACTACGTGAAAATCGGTCATGGATGGTGGGAAAATCGGAAAAGAAGATGATCGAAGAATGTGAGGTGTCGTGTTACAAAGGGATGCTGAGAATTACATAAATGTGTTGATAAGATAAGAAATGGAATGGTTCTCCGCAATATCGCTCAGGACAGAAACATTTTTATACTCTGACAAGAAAAGTGGACTAGATGAGAGGACATGTGTTAGAACAGCCAGAAATGGCTTCCATGGTACTTAGGAACTATAGAAGATAAAAGCTCTCTAGGAAGACAGAGATTAGAACTGATTTCGACTTACTTGTGTGTAACTATTTCTGCGTGTTTACCCAAGACATGGTGCCGCAGGCATGATCTTGGAATAGAACTCACACTGTGTTCCATCGCTCAAGGTAATTTTCATGTCTGAGGCACCTTACTTTCTTGAACTCTCTAAATTAGCTCTAACAGTCGAAACTGCATGAGATCAGGGAATGGTTCCATTCAAAATAAACTCCACACACGTTAAGGCATTTTCCCACTGGGAGAGGAGACGATCAACTCCTGTCTCCTAGACCGCGATCGGCCGTTGATGGATTCTCAACCGCATCCACTCTTGCACTTTCCCATCCATCATACCCGACGTCCACGCATGTCTTTTCTCAGCTCGCCAAAGATGTGAAAAACACACGGTGGAAGGGCCGGGCTGTACGAGAGATGTTACACTGTTTCCCACCGAAATCATGCAACAGGGTAATTCTGTCCGAAGGCATTCCGATAGCCCCAGGGCAAACGCCAAATCCAGCAGTGGAAACATAAGTCCCCCGTCAAAGACTTCCAAAGCTCTTCACAGAAATTCTGGTATGGTCATGATGACCTTCTTTCTAAACTGCATTAGCTCTCTGCTCACCGAGTTCCTCGAGCGTGGAACCCCGACCTTTGCGCAGCGCTAAGAAGACACTCTGCAGAAACAGGAATGCTGTCGGGTGGAATCATCCTGTTGCTCAACAGCGCCCGCCGCCACACTGCCAACTGGACGAAGGCTAAGCTCCAGCGATTTGGATGGGAAACACTGAAACATCCTCTGTACAACCAGCATCTTTTGGCCTCCTGAAGAAAGACATGTGTGGACATCGGTTTAAGTCGGTTGAGGAAGTACAGGAGTGGGTGCGGTTGTAGATCCGGCAACCGCTGACATGCTTCTCGGAAACGCGAACTGATCGTCTCGTCCACCAGTGGGATCAATGTCTTAACGTGTGTGGCGATTTCTTCTGGATGGAACCATTTCATGGTCGCAAAGTGGTTGGTGGTTAGTTTTCATTTGACTGCCCCTTATATTACAGTCATACTGGAAATGTGTCGTCTTCGTTCAAAACAATTTGTTTGTGTAGTGTCCACTATGAAGAATATATAAGTACGCCTCGATTGTGAATATCATTTTGGCACGAAAAGTGTGATATACACACATTTGCAAAAACTCTTGCTACCTACCCGAAAAAATAAAATGCTATCTGACAGCAACATTATTTTAGTACAGATTTGTATTTCTCTTTTACAACTGCTTGCATGATATAGTGGTATTCATGAATAGAAATAAGAAATTAATTTGAAGCGTGTGGGTGGCCAACATCTAATAAAATATTTCTTTAATAAAAGTTTGCAACTTATTGTTCAGTCGACAAATTCAGCATGTTAACACTAACTGTGAATGTGAATGTGATGTGGGACACGTAATTATCTAACGAAACACGGACTTAAATCACTTATTAGTTAAGCAGTGTCCCACAAGTTTTCGATTAGTCATCAGAAAAATATAGGTGATTTTAAGTAGCACTAGAATATTCTCAATATACTATTTTCGTCGTAAATGAGTATCCCAGAAAACTTAATGTTCTGTATACTCTCCGCTAATTTCAGTTGATAGACAACGTTATTTGTCAGAATTAAAGATTTTGTCGAAAGGAACGGTATACAGTAGATGATGTTTCTATGTTTGAAGCAAGGTGGATTGCCAGGCGAGGAATCCGCCTTGATCCAAGTGATGAATATTTTTGGGTGTGAGTTGTGTTAAAGTACTGATGCAAGAAAATTATTGTTAAAGAGCGCTCACACTTAATTATGACCAACCTACCAGAAACATGTACCAATACTGACTACTCGGAATTTTTTAAGAACGTTTTATGCATTCTATTGATGCTGACCTCTGAAGCTATTTTTCTGGATTTGGGAAATGTATCTATCCCATTTTCTCCGAATATTAAATTACTCTGAAAGCGGAATCATGTGTGTGTGTGTGTGTGTGTGTGTGTGTGTGTGTGTGTTTGTGTGTGTGTGTGAGAGAGAGAGAGAGAGAGAGAGAGAGAGAGAGAGAGAGAGAGAGAGAGAGAGGGGCGGAGATACGGAGACGGAGAGAATGCTTTACTAGCGTTCAACGTTCTGTGTTGCGCCGCTGGCATCCCGAATATTAATAACATTAGGAAGAAATGGTGAAGTAATAATGCTTCAAACAGATAGCGAGAGCAACATAAACATCCATTAAAGTGTAACATTACTGTTGTGATGTATCCGTACATGACCCTGTCCCATTATTAGCGTTCCATTTCTTATTCGTCTTTCCTTTCTCTTTTTTTCCTCTGATCGATGATTTGACTCGCTCATAACAAAGGGATTTCTGTTCTCAGTACATGCGAGAGTGCGCTCGTCTAGATGGAATCGTACGTTTAGGACTGTAATGCTATGCCGCCTTCTTCGCGGGGTAAAATAGTCCATTGTTTCATGCGGTGCACTCGGGAGGTGAAAATTGAACGGGGCCGCCTGTTGTTATTCATGTTCCACTGGCCCACGTGTCCGGGGCGCTGCGGGGGGCCGGAAGGGAGGGCGGGATGGGCCGTACAGTCGCAGGATTGTCTTTCTGTACAGCTGCGCTGGAACTTGTATCGGTGGCAGACCTGACTGCGAGTTTTTCTCAGGGCAGACCGGCGCTCCGTAGTCTGCCCTATTATTTTTTCACATCTAGTTGATAGGATCTTCGAACTTTGGGGGCTAATACTACCACTTATTATGTCCCTCACAGGTATTTCAAGAAACTGTCATTCTGAAAGAGCATCAATCAGGATTCAAGAGAAGGTGTTGCTCTGAAATCGTAACTAGCTTCAAGCAAATTACTCTAAAACTAAGGAAGGAAACTGGTGAAACATTGACTGCATTAAGTCCATTCAAAGCGCAAAAAGAGGCACACTTTTCCCATAACTTAACAAGGATGATAAGCCTAGACATTTAATGAAACTAACAAAAAGCATCCACGAAGAGCCGAATAGTTCAGTTAGTTTCAGGACAGGTGTAAGGCTTGAAACTAACAAAAAGCATGCACGAAGAGCCGAATAGTTCAATTAGTTTCAGGACAGGTGTTCAGCTTAATTTAAATATATATGTGAATAAAGTCCATCTGGAACGGATAAATCCCAAGTCGTTTTTCTGTTTTAGTGTTATAATTCTGAATTATGTATTGATGATCCTATTTACAGATGAACGGATGATTATTGCTGACAGTGGAAATAATCTGCTACAAGGAACTAACGGCCACCTGTTAAAATCTCAGATGTACTGGCATTCTATGGAAAGAGCAACGTTAAGGCTCAAATTAAAGTAATTTGGAAAACAGTCAACAAACAAATTTTAAATACTTCTGATGTAATAATTCACGTGAAGATGCAGTTGATTTTCAACATAGCATAGAGAAACAGAACTAGTTGAATGGTACCATCAAACAAAATACTTTCACCCCTCCCGCCTTTCACCCCCCTTCCCACCGCCCCCCCCCCCTCACCCTCGTTCCTGGGAAGCGAAACTTGGGTCAGAGTAAAAAAGTACACTCCTGGAAATGGAAAAAAGAACACATTGACACCGGTGTGTCAGACCCACCATACTTGCTCCGGACACTGCGAGAGGGCTGTACAAGCAATGATCACACTCACGGCACAGCGGACACACCATGAACCGCGGTGTTCGCCGTCGAATGGCGCTAGCTGCGCAGCATTTGTGCTCCGCCGCCGTCAGTGTCAGCCAGTTTGCCGTGGCATACGGAGCTCCATCGCAGTCTTTAACACTGGTAGCATGCCGCGACAGCGTGGACGTGAACCATATGTGCAGTTGACGGACTTTGAGCGAGGGCGTATAGTGGGCATGCGGGAGGCCGGGTGGACGTACCGCCGAATTGCTCAACACGTGGGGCGTGAGGTCTCCACGGTACATCGATGTTGTCGCCAGTGGTCGGCGGAAGGTGCACGTGCCCGTCGACCTGGGACCGGACCGCAGCGACGCACGGATGCACGCCAAGACCGTAGGATCCTACGCAGTGCCGTAGGGGACCGCACCGCCACTTCCCAGCAAATTAGGGACACTGTTGCTCCTGGGGTATCGGCGAGGACCATTCGCAACCATCTCCATGAAGCTGGGCTAAGGTCCCGCACACCGTTAGGCCGTCTTCCGCTCACGCCCCAACATCGTGCAGCCCGCCTCCAGTGGTGTCGCGACAGGCGTGAATGGAGGGACGAGTGGAGACGTGTCGTCTTCAGCGATGAGAGTCGCTTCTGCCTTGGTGCCAATGATGGTCGTATGCGTGTTTGGCGCCGTGCAGGTGAGCGCCACAATCAGGACTGCATACGACCGAGGCACACAGGGCCAACACCCGGCATCATGGTGTGGGGAGCGATCTGCTACACTGGCCGTACACCTCTGGTGATCGTCGAGGGGACACTGAATAGTGCGCGGTACATCCAAACCGTCATCGAACCCATCGTTCTACAATTCCTAGACCGGCAAGGGAACTTGCTGTTCCAACAGGTCAATGCACGTCCGCGTGTATCCAGTGCCACCCAACGTGCTCTAGAAGGTGTAAGTCAACTACCCTGGCCAGCAAGATCTCCGGATCTGTCCCCCATTGAGCATGTTTGGGACTGGATGAAGCGTCGTGTCACGTGGTCTGCACGTCCAGCACGAACGCTGGTCCAACTGAGGCGCCAGGTGGAAATGGCATGGCAAGCCGTTCCACAGGACTACTTCCAGCATCTCTACGATCGTCTCCATGGGAGAATAGCAGCCTGCATTGCTGCGAAAGGTGGATGTACACTGTACTAGTGCCGACATTGTGCATGCTCTGTTGCCTGTGTCTATGTGCTTGTGGTTCTGTCAGTGTGATCATGTGATGTATCTGACCCCAGGAATGTGTCAATAAAGTTTCCCCTTCCTGGGACAATGAATTCACGGTGTTCTTATTTCAATTTTCATGAGTGTATATGCTTTCAACCCAGAGGGCGGAGTTAAAGGTTTGCAATTCGTAAGTGGGTAGACAAGGCAAGATCGAAAGTGACGAATATAAATAATCACAAGATGTGGATTAAAGCCACAAATGACAAAAAACATACAGTAATAAGGAAGAAAACAGAAAAACCAAGCCAGAGAAATGTTGGATCACAGCTTACGAGAAGCCCTCAACAAATACAAATTTAAAGGTCGAAGAATCATATGAAGTCCCAAAAACCAGATGGAGCAATCAACAAATTTTTATGGTCCGGCGTAACAAGCAAGGCATAATATGTGAAGAATAAGGCGACTTCGATAACGCTTAACACAGGAATAATTTCCTTGAAGATACTGAAGGATTCTAGTCAGAACGTGATAGCTGCCTTTATATCTGAATTTCCACTTTGTGAAAGTTGGAAGCAGCCTATGGCTACAGAATCATTAAGTTCATTTGTAAGCTTGTAATTTCGTACACATGTTCCACTGCTATAACCTGCGAAGCCTTTGTGTGGAATACGGTTTAGTCTTGTGTGAAACAGGCGGTAGGATTCGTACTTGGAAAATAGATTTTGTGATATAACAAAAAATGGTTCAAAAGGCTCTGAGAACTATGGGACTTAACATCTTAGCTCATCAGTCCCCTAGAACTTAGAACTACTTAAACCTAACTAACATAAGGACACCACACACATCCATGCCCGAGGCAGGATTCGAACCTGCGACCGTAGCAGTCGGGCGGTTCCGGACTGAAGCGCCTAGAACCGCTCGGCCACCGAGGCCGGCGTGATATAACACAAAGGAGACTTATACGTGGGCACTGTTGGAACATGATGGCATTTAGTCACATGTTTAGTAATGGGATATAAAGTGCACTTAGAGAAACCAATGATTCGTTATATCTTCTACGCATTTCATAGACATAGCACTTAGGTTGGAAGATTGGGATAATAACTCAACTAATCCATTGCAAATGGCATAGTGTGTACTGACGAATAATCCTAGTGCACGATGTCTGTCGTGTAGCAGACTACAGTCTGTGTTTACAAGCTCAAGTACTAACGTTGATCAGCCCAACCAGATGGAGTTGCGCACGGTGATCGTAGCTGTAGGCCGGATGGAAGCGTCAGAGAGGCTGAAAGCTGGTACAAGACCAAACGTTCGCACAGATGCCACACTGATCACACCAGGTTTACAAGACTTTTCCAGTCTGTGTCGCTGGTACCACATTACAGCGACCGGGGTGGACGACGAAATGTGCGGACGTCGACTTCGGAGATGCAGTGGATGAGGCGCCTGCGACCGGTTGCATCTGAAATGAATGTTTCGTAGTGTATTGGCGGACGAGTATTACAGAAAGTGCAGCTGCACCTCCTTCATTCACAGTACATTCATGCTTTGATTCGTTCTGACTTCGAACCTCGTGTCATGTTCAGCCAGTTGTTGTTCTAGCTCCTTCAGTCGATCCTAACTTTCCTGCTTACGTAATTTTCACTGATGAAACGTGCTTCACCAGAGATGTAGTACTAAAAAGATGCAGTTGTTATGTTTGGAACAATCAAAATCCCCACGCTGCAGCTGTGAAGAGCCATGAAAACAAATTATCAGTGAACGTGTGGGCACTCTTAGTCAGTGATTACGTAATACGCCAGTTCGTTCTTCCTTCTGGCTTGAGCAACCAGTATACGTGAGACATAATGCCCACATTCCTGGAATATATCCCGCTTGTTGTTTGCGAACATATGTTATTCCAACACGACGGAGCCCAGTCTCACTTTGGAGTAAGGGTTCGCAAACGCTGGGCTCAGACATTCCCTGAAAGGTGATTATGCAGACGAGGTCCTGTTTCGTGGCTAACACGTTTACCTGATGTCATTCCGTGTGATTTCCCTTTCTGGGGTCATTGCTGTGCACGAGACGCTGCAGAGGCTGAATAGGATCTCCTGTCAAAAATCCTTACCGCATGCATCAGTATTTACAGTACGTTGGGGTATTAGAACGGGTAAGATGAATCCTGCAGGGCTGTTCATAAATCCGTTAGTACGAAGGTGACGAAATCTCTTCTGAACAGTACATTACAAGGCATCCCAGATATGCTCAACACTGTTCATGTCTGCGGAGTTTCGTAGCCAGCGGATATGTTTAAACTCAGAAGAGTGTTCTTGGAGCCACTCTGTAGCAATTCTGAACGTAAAGAGTGTTGCATTTTCCTGCTGGAATTGCCCAAGTCCGTTCGAAGCACAATGGACATTAATGGATGCAGGTGATCAGAAATGAAGCTTACGTACGTGTCACCTCTCAGAGTATTATCTTAACATATCAGGGGTCCAATATCACTCCAATTACACACTACCCACACCATTACAGAGACTCTGCTAGCTTGAACAGTTTCCGGCTCACTTATAGGATCAATGGATTCATGAGGTTGTCAAGTCCATATGCTTTATACGAGGGTCGTCCGACCAAGCGACATGTTTCCAGTCATCAACAGGCGAGGCTTAAAGCTTTGTGTCGTGCAGTCATCAAGGGTACACAAGTGGGCCTTCGGCTCCGAAAGCCCATATCGATGACGTTTCGTTGAATGGTTTACACGCTGACACTTCTTGATGACCCAGCATTGAAATCTGCACCAATTTGTGGAAGGACATTGAACAACTCAAATTAGTCGACGCTGGTCCCGTTCCTGCAGGATCTCTTTCGGGCAGCAGCGATGTCGGGGATTTGATATTTAACTGGATTCCTAATATTCGCGGTACACTAGTGAAATGGTCGTACGGGAAAAGTCTCACTTCATCGCTACCTCGGAGATGTTGTATCCTATTGGTCGTGCGCCGACTATAGCACCCCGCTGAAACTCACCTAAATCTTGATAACCTGCCATTGTAGCAGCAGTAACCGATCTAACAACTGCGCCAAACATTTGTTGTCTTATATGGGCGTCGTATTCTGGCTGTTTACATATCTCTGTATTTGAATACTCATGCCTACACCAGTTTCTTTGGCGTTTCAGTGTAGTTGTGCTTCATACCATCGTTAATCTGTCCATTCTGATTACGAATACAAGTAGGAGTCACGTTTGTGATAGGAGATGAATTCGATGCATCAGGCACGATCAGGGCAGGAGGTGGGATGGTCGGTGCTCGTTTCCGAGCCACGCAGCTGGGGACAGGGTTTCACTGCCTCACGGGTGCGTTAAACTTTGTCGCTCGGTTCTGGTATGCTGGCAGGACAACTGGTTCTCTTCTGCAGAGACTTCTCTGCATCGATGAAGTAAATGGTTCAAGGCTGACGCAGATTAAGTATGTTTGGAGTGTTTTTTTAATTTTTTTGTGTGGCTCGTTTAGCGACTGTGTGACCTGTCCTCCTCAAGTAATACATTATTTAAAATTAATGTGAGTGCGCTAGTCTAAAATTGTCTGTTTTACGCTATTGTCTCTTTAGCGCCTTGTACTGCAGCAATCTGTGCATTCACTAACCGTCAAACACCATTTACACTTAAACGCAATTTTACATCCTCGATGCGCTGTAGAACAGACGCGCCACAGTATCGTAGAAGCTCGTTTACTCTATTTTGGCCTTCCCAGCTGGCGTCCTTCCCATCTGAACAACCGGTGTTGACAGGAAGACAAAAAGTCGTGGATAAAGTTGGAAAAAGCGACACGTGCAAGTAAAATAAACATTCCTAACGGCTGTCGCGCTGTGTCCAGGTTCCACAAACATTGCACGGACGCATTTAATTCCGATACTTGTTGGCGCTCCATAGTCGGCCGCAGAGCGTTCCTGCAGCGGTAGCTGGGCGAATAATGAAGCCAGCCGGCGCACGTATCGGGCGGGACGCTGCCGCGCGCGGTCCGGCTGCGCTGTGCAGGTGGACGGCGCAGTGATTAATGCGACGCGCTACACGCGCCGTACAGAGCGCCGCACTCGCTTGTACAAAACAGGGTCCGTGCACCGCCCGGAGCGGTTGCGAAATAGGGCCACACCGGCGGGCAGCAGCGCTGTGGACCTGTGCAGCCAGCAGCCCGTCTGGTCTAGCCAGGCGCTATGGCCCGAGTCACCTGGCGTCACCTCACAGAAGCGGGTACAGAAGGGGCCAAATGGGCGATGGACCAGAAGAGGGGCGAGTGTGCACTCACCCGTATAAACTGAAACTCCCAGAGGGCGTCCTATCCGATAAACAAGTCCCCCTAATCTAGACCGTAAATGCACACGTCTAGCTATTACAACGCTTGAAGTGGGCTACTACTGCTATTCGCAGACAACACGACCAAAACTGAGAATCAGTGTGCAACGGTCCAGTTACATTCGCCATTTTTCTTTTCCTAAGCCACTTGGTAAATCCAAATTAGGGGACTAGAACGATGTACTGAAAACATCTGCTGTGGGGCGGAATAATGGCAGAAATTGGGGAAAACCCTTTCGTCGTTTGTTTTTGGGATATTTGTTAGCTATTGTCAAGGGCTAAGACGTACTGCGCCACCATCTAGTTGCACCCTCCGAGGAAAGAAGTACGTGGCTGCTGGATGCGACAGAGGCAAATGGGCAGAACAGTGGCCAAGGAGCAAGGGGACGGTGTTGTTCCCTAAAGAGCGAATATCGTGTACGAAATCGTATTATGGCAGTCGTTGTTGCATGTTCCTTCTGAACTGGCAGAAGCTTCTCAGTAACCCACGCTAGGATAATAGGTGTCGTTATAGAATCAATATCACTAAGGTATAGCCAGATTCTGCAGGCCGCAATACCACAAAATTTTTTGCATTGTATATACAAAATAGATATTATCATCGATTGGCCGTTTTTCTTTCATATACTGAGAAGATATTACTCACAGTGGGAATAATTTTTAGTGACTTACAGTTTCTTTTTTTTGTGACTCTCTGTGCTCCAATGCCTTTTATATTTCAAAGTATCAGTCGCTGGGCTACTCTGAAACTGCCCAACTGCTTACTTTAGTAATTTCGTGGTCATTACCTTGATCTGGTAGTCTACTACTGACAATGCAGTCAAGATTCAGTACCTCCAGTCACTGTCAATAGTGGAACAAGTGCGGTGCAGCACCACATTCCATTGTTGCCAGATGTATCCAAGATGGCAGCAATGACGTCATCCAAGATGGCGGTGTGTAGACTTGGCGACAGTGCATGACATCACCCAAGATGGCAGCCATGACATCATACAAGATGGTGGATTTTGGTGGGAAGATAGGTCAACTAGGCTACCTCTCCTAAACTAACATCCCTCACCTCCCCCCCCCCCCCCCCCCCCCACAAAAATGGCAGGAAGTTGAAATTCCAACCTATGAAAATCACAGGAAGCTAGCTGAATTAGGCTACACCCACTAACCTAACACACCCACCCACCACCTCTTCCTAGGAACTGGCGCCAAGTTTGAATTTTTGTAGTAAAGATAGGTCAATTAGGCTGTTTCTACTAACCTAAGAAAATCGTGGGAAGATAGGTCACTTGGGTAACCCTCACTAACCTAAGTCACCCGACCAAAAAAGAAAAAAAAAAAGGTTCAAATGGCTCTGAGCGCTATGGGACTTAACATCTATGGTCATCAGTCCCCTAGAACTTAGAACTACTTAAACCTAACTAACCTAAGGACATCACACAACACCCAGCCATCACGAGGCAGAGAAAATCCCTGACCCCGCCGGGAATCGAACCCGGGAACCCGGGCGTGGGAAGCGAGAACGCTAGCGCACGACCACGAGATGCGGGCTCGCCCGACCACCATCTCCTCCTAGAGATTGGTGGGAAAAGGCTTTAGCCAGCACTCATCTGCTGGAGAGAGGAAGTAGTGTACTTTATTTATTTTGGAATAATTTATTTAGTGATGGAGTATACTTATCACAGTGATACAGAACACATGCTTGGGGTCATGCCACACAGCTCATAGACCTGTAAATGGCTCTTAAATAACGCTCTGCTGACATGCAAACAGCTCCTAATTTACCAAAATAATTTCAGTACAGACATGCAGAATCCCCTTAATTAATGCAATACATGAGCCAGTCATTTCACAACAGTTCTGAGAGTGACTTTGATCCACTGACGGCTTTCTGATGTAAAAGGTATGATTTTGAAGGGTGGAGGATATGAATTGTATTTTCACTACATCAACACAGTACACAGTGATATATTGCTGGGTTGGAGATAGGATTCACACTCTAATATTCAAACTCCTGTCCTCAGTGGGAGAGCAGTGTAATTGGGTAAGAGTCTTTCAGTATTTGGTGATATGTAGGGTACGTGGAGATACATTGATGGGTCGCAGGATGGTTCCACTTCCCAATATTCAAGCTCATGTCCTCGGTGGGGGAGCAGTGTAAAAGAGTGAGAGATTTTCCTTATTTGCCAATATGTATGGTAGTTTGCAAGGCTTGATTGCCAGTGCAATATGGCGATCTATGTAAAATAACCACTGAAAGTCTGCAGAAGGAAAAAAGGTGGATGGTGCTCTGATACTGGCAGCATTCGTTATTACTGTGGGTATATTCGACAAGAGCCATTCATAATATTCGATTCATTCACATATTCACATCCTTTGTGCTGGGATATAGGAGACTCTACACAGCAGAGGGCACATTTGTGTCTGTTAAAAGCATGAAGGGTAAAACCTGATCGACGGGCCAACATATAAGGTCCACGAGGAAGACTGCACTCGACGTTATTCTGTGCTATTTTCGTTAACAGGTTCTGTTAGGGAAAGAATTTCTGTGCATTCAAGCTGAGACATCAAGAAAGTGAGTGTTAATTACTTCTGGGATGCTATACAATTTCTGTGAGGTCGACTCGTTTCCTATTTTTACATCAATATAAGATTGAGAACCTTGTCAGATGCACTTGCAACAGTTTGTAGCTAAGCACACTCACTTCGCAGCACTGCATCAGTCATGCTGGCCAGTTATGCACGGTTAGACACATCTCTCATGCCTTGCTAGGAACAATGAGCCCTGTGTTTCCCCTGCATCCAGCAGTGGCTCGCGGCTGTGAAGCTGCGCATGCCCCATGAGCGTCTGCGCTCCTGCCCGGTCACGTCAGCAACGGTGCCGAGGCGAACACGTATTTCAAGAGGAATTTCTCAGGTACCAAGTGTGAAAGGGATGTCGCCACCTCGTGTTTCAGGGGATCTGTGCATGGTTTGACAGCTGATGGCTGTGTCACTTTGCGGGGCAGCAGGTAGCCTCCTGTGCCGTCTACTGGACAGGGGGTGGCGGATGGCACCTGCATACGTTGTTTGCATGTCTGTTGCATTATTTTTCGAGCACAGTGTGGGCTGTGCTATGCGTTATTTGGGCATTTTATGTGTACTGAGCGTGTTTACGCAAAAGTGTACTGCATTATTTAGGAGGATTCTGCATGTCTGTACTGAAATTAGTTTGTTAAATTAGAAGTTGTTTTCATGTCTGCAGAGCATTACTTAGGAGCAGTGTGCCGTGACCCCAAACATGTGTTCTGCTCAGTGTGATAAATATACTCTATGCCTAAATGAACTGTTCCAAAATAAGTAAAGTACACTACTTCCTTACTCTCTCCAGCAGCTCAGTGCTGGCTGAGTCATTTTCGCGCCATTTTGCCCCTCCAGACCACCATCTAGGAATACATCACAGGAGGGATGACTGCTCTCTCTGTTGGTAGTATTGTGCACTAGGTTAGTTGTAGTCTCATTTTCGTGGTATTGACACTGCCTGCAAAATAAAAACTTATGTCCAGCAAAGGCAGAGTCGTTATCCCACCATTTCCCCCCACAATCTTGGACTACATTATGAAATGGACGACAGCACTCTCTGGTGATGGTACTGTGTTTTAGGTCCAGACCTCATGGTGAACACATTGTTTGCCACCGTATTGGATAACAGTACTTGGGCCATCAGCTGATGTCAAGGCTGCCATTTTTGGATTATGTCACAGAACAGATGATAGCGCCCTCTGGTGTTGGTACTGTCTACTACGCCAGTTCGAGTGTGGACATCATGGCGAACACACTAAATGCTGGTGCTGCCTCTAATTGTTTAAATAAAGGCTGGTGCATGATTTCAACAGTTGACGATTAGCAAGCACGTTTGCAGCGTCTTTTAGATGGGTTATTATTTTGACAATTTACTAGTTGTTTTTCTCTCTGGACGTAAATGTATTGAATTATTTACGAGTGGTTTGCATGCCTGTAGGCTGTGCAATCTGTTATTTTGACAGTTTACAATTACCAAGCATGTGTGTGGAGCATTATGCATAAGTTATTTAGGAGTAGTTTGCAAGTCTGTATGCTGTGTGGCATGTCAGAGCATGTGTTTTGTATGACTGTGATAAATATACTCCATCGCTAAATAAATTGTTCCAAAATAAATAAGGTACCCTCCTTCCTCTCTCCAGCAGCCCAGTGCAAGCTAATTCCTTTTCCCATCAATCCCTAGGAGATGGTGGCAGTTGGGTGACTTAGCTTAGTGGGACCAGCCCAAGTGACCTATCTTTGCACGATTATCTTAGAGTAGCAGAGGTAAGTGTGGTGTGATGCATTATCCTGTTGGAATTTGAACTTGCCGCCATTTTTCTGGGGGAATGGAGGGGAGGTGTGTTAGGTTAGTTAAGGTAGCCCAATTGACCTATCTTCCAGCCAAAATCCGCCATCTTGAATGACGTCACAGCCGCCATATGGATGACATCTTGCACTGTTGCCAAGTCTATAAGCCACCATTTTGGATGACGTCATCGTCTCCATCTTGGACACATCTGTCAACAATGGAATGTGGGTTCGCACTGCCCTTGTTCAAGTACTACTGTTCCTTGTATTATTTTCTTCTCACTTCTCGGTTTCAGTATGGTAGATGCACTGCTCTATTGGAAGCTTATGGGTTCACTAGAGGTAGAGAAGGATCATTTTGAAAGACGTCGGGTACCATAAATAAGTTACAAATCCTTGACACAGGCGCAGCAGCAGATAGATGAACAATCATTCCGTTCCCTCTCACCGAAATTTACAGAGGAATGTATTGAAACAGCCACTTTCTGTCGAAAAAACATAAAATTTTTGCCTTTTAACAGGATAAAGGAACTCCGGCCATATCTCACCGGACGATTGTGTGAATTTGGTTACGAAGCGTCGAAATAATATTCGGTTTAAGCTTTCATAATCTATTGCTCTGGTTGCTTCTTACTGACATCGTTTCGCAGATCTCGCAAATCTCGGTTTTGCCTACTTCTACGCTATCTTACACATCCTAATGAAAATTTTGCCATGCAGTGGGAGAGATTTTCAGCTTTGTTCCACACCTCACAGCACTGGTGGCTGAAAACAGCAAAATTCCACAGGTGTAGGAGACTGTTTAATATCTTTACTTGCGTCTTATTGGCCGGCGTGTTCCTGCTCTGGTGAAATGTAGCCGAGTTACAGACTGGTCATAGGCGCACAAGGCGACAAGAGAGTACACTTGATGTTACGAGGTGGTGGATGAAAGACATGTTGCTGGACGAGTGACGGGGTGGGCTTTGCGATCGGCCAGGAAGGCTTCTCCACTTGTGAATGAGTGGCACAGAGAGAGTTGGACATTAAGCGATGAGTGTGATGCGCCATCGTTGTGATTGGCATTTCTGTACGGATGCGGTTCGGTTTTCATATTTCTCACCCAGCTGGTTCGCTTTCGGTATGCACTTTGGCGGTCTACTGGGGTTCGACCCTACTTTTCAGTGTCCTTTCTGTAATTTACTGACCTTGCGTACAGTCACCGGTTGTATTTGTGTGATATTTCCAGAACTTTGCACTTATCACGTCCGCTCACCTGTCTCAAGGCCTAGTTCAGCCTTAAATCCCTCTTGTAAAACAGTTCAATGTTCAATTTTTCATATCATTTGATAATTCATGTGTTTTACTTTACGATGATACATCTGATTGATGTAGCAACATTTGTTTATATAGATTAGATGGCTACTTGCCTTCTCCACATGTATCCCTCCTCCTGAACAATGACGTAAAAGCCCTCCAAAGGAACGTATACCTCTATACATAAAAGGCATTGTCCCGAATGACTGAATCGCTGTATGGTTGCCGCCCAGTCCATAACACTAAGGATAAAAAGGAAGTCAACTAAGGGAAACAAGAGCTGGACTAACAGGAGATAGGAATAAGTACGTACCTGGCAACGGCAGGTACTACGCTACTACTACATGCATCGAAAATAAATAAATTCAGGTTTTAGTCATTCTGTAGAGTTTGACCTGTTCTACATCTCGTTACACCGGCAAACACAGCATTTGTTATCCATTTTAACATGTTCATAAGCAGCTACTATGTGTGTTGTAACTGCTAGACCGTCTTGCAAATCTCTCACATACTTGGTTTGTCTCGTTAAACGGGTTCAAATGGTTTTGAGCACTATGGGACTTAACACCTGAGGCTATCAGTCCATCAGTCCCCTAGAACAGTGGTTCAAATGGTTCTGAGCACTATGGGACTTAACACCTGAGGCTATCAGTCCATCAGTCCCCTAGAACAGTGGTTCAAATGGTTCTGAGCACTATGGGACTTAACACCTGAGGCTATCAGTCCATCAGTCCCCTAGAACTGTGGTTCAAATGGTTCTGAGCACTATGGGACTTAACACCTGAGGCTATCAGTCCATCAGTCCCCTAGAACAGTGGTTCAAATGGTTCTGAGCACTATGGGACTTAACACCTGAGGCTATCAGTCCATCAGTCCCCTAGAACTGTGGTTCAAATGGTTCTGAGCACTATGGGACTTAACACCTGAGGCTATCAGTCCATCAGTCCCCTAGAACTGTGGTTCAAATGGTTCTGAGCACTATGGGACTTAACACCTGAGGCTATCAGTCCATCAGTCCCCTAGAACAGTGGTTCAAATGGTTCTGAGCACTATGGGACTTAACACCTGAGGCTATCAGTCCATCAGTCCCCTAGAACTGTGGTTCAAATGGTTCTGAGCACTATGGGACTTAACACCTGAGGCTATCAGTCCATCAGTCCCCTAGAACTGTGGTTCAAATGGTTCTGAGCACTATGGGACTTAACACCTGAGGCTATCAGTCCATCAGTCCCCTAGAACTGTGGTTCAAATGGTTCTGAGCACTATGGGACTTAACACCTGAGGCTATCAGTCCATCAGTCCCCTAGAACTGTGGTTCAAATGGTTCTGAGCACTATGGGACTTAACACCTGAGGCTATCAGTCCATCAGTCCCCTAGAACAGTGGTTCAAATGGTTCTGAGCACTATGGGACTTAACACCTGAGGCTATCAGTCCATCAGTCCCCTAGAACAGTGGTTCAAATGGTTCTGAGCACTATGGGACTTAACACCTGAGGCTATCAGTCCATCAGTCCCCTAGAACAGTGGTTCAAATGGTTCTGAGCACTATGGGACTTAACACCTGAGGCTATCAGTCCATCAGTCCCCTAGAACTGTGGTTCAAATGGTTCTGAGCACTATGGGACTTAACACCTGAGGCTATCAGTCCATCAGTCCCCTAGAACAGTGGTTCAAATGGTTCTGAGCACTATGGGACTTAACACCTGAGGCTATCAGTCCATCAGTCCCCTAGAACTGTGGTTCAAATGGTTCTGAGCACTATGGGACTTAACACCTGAGGCTATCAGTCCATCAGTCCCCTAGAACTGTGGTTCCCAACAGGTGGTCCGATGACCCCCATGGGTCCGCGAGCTATGCCAGAGGGATCCGCAAGGTGCTATTAGAATAAAAAATATATTAAATATATTTCGTATGATAACAGATTTTGTTTGTTCTGGTCACTTTCTGCATGAGCAGAGCTTTAGAGAACGCTAAATTCTGCGTCTAGAGCCTACCTAGAGTCAAATGACACTAGCGTACTCTAGAGCAAAACTAGAATTTGACAAAGGCAAATAGTTCATAACAATGATCGCTAAATTGAAAACTTTTAAGCTCAATATTTTTTCAATAATGTTTTTTCTAAGTACCAAAAATAGAAAAGGTGTAAAAGACTCTTCCTTTGGTTTTTTAGGTACCTGATATTGTGAGATGACAAGGTACCAATCATGCTCGATGAGGGGGTCCTCGAGAAAATTTTGTTGCGAACCCCTGCCCGAGAACTTAGAACTACTTAAACCTAACTAACCTAAGGATATCACCTACATCCATGCCAGAGACAGGTTTCGAACCTGCGACCGTAGCGGTCGCGCGGTTCCAGACTGAAGCCCCTAGAACCGCTCGGTCACACCGGCCGGTGATAAACGGGTAAATTCATAATAAATAAGGGCACTGAAAACGAGGCCGATAAATGGCGTCATCGTCGCCTTGAACCTGGCGCGTTTGCCTTTTCCAGCGAAGTAACGACTGACAGAGCTGCCTCAGCACGACTCACAGCTGTACTCACGGCAACAGCTAATCTGATATCTTCCACACTTCACAGAACGTCTTCTGTACACCTTGCGCAACAATGCACTCCTGGAAGAAAGGATATAAATCTGGAAGGTTGGAGGTAGTGTATGCGGTGTGCGCGGATGTAAAGCTGTGACGGCGAATCCGGAGTCGTGCTTGAAAATCTCGATCCGTAGAGCACTTCCCCGCGAATGGGAAAGGTCCCGTGTTCGAGTCCCACTCCGGCACACAATCTGCTGAGAAGTGCCTACAGCACTACACTACTGCACTCCACTACTACAGTCGATGAGCAGCGGTGTGCCACATCAGTTCACACACCGATGGAGGGTGAAAGTTAATTCTGGAAACAATCCCGCAAGCTGTGGCTAAAGTATGTCCCCACAATACCCTTCCTTGCAGAAGTGCATGTCGCGCAACGTATGCAGTATGCAGGAGAACGTCTGTATTGTTTGGAAGGTAGGAAATGTGGCACGGGCAGAGGTAAAGTTGTGACGACGGGTTGTAAATCTCGAGTTGTTTGCTCATTAGGTACAGGACTTTCCGACGAAAGGCAAAGGTCTAAGGATCGAATACCGCTTCTGCACACAGTTTCAATCTGCCATGAAGTTACGGATCGGGGCAAACTATGCTGAAGAGTGAACAATTTGTCCTGGGAACGATTTAACTGCCTGAAAATAACCAGCATAATGAAGAAACATCCACCAGACAAGTATCCTCTAGTACTCACTAAAATTCGATGCTACACGTGGAGCTTTAAACACTCAGTAGTCAACTCATTGGTTTTCTCTTGACCTTTATACTGTTAATAGTAATAAAATACCGGCGGATAGTTGAGTATGTAATACGCTGACCGAAACAAACCACAGTACCAAGAAGGAGTTGTGCAATATAAACGAATGATGGCAGCCGTGTTTCTACATCTGAAAGATGATGTCTATTAAAATTCTTCGCCAGTGGCATGAACGTTTGGCTAGTAGCGCCACTATGATGTTGCAAATCATGGTTTCTTTAAATGTACCTAGGAATTGTCGTAAGCGTTAGTTAACTTTGAGGTTGGACTTGGTGAGTTGATGTTAATCAAGAATGCCTTTAAGGTGACAAAGACGCCGTTAACATCAGCTCACTGAGTTGGAACGAGGTCGTGTAATAGGGCTACGAGAAGCTGGATGATCTTTCTGCGATAATGCAGAAACCATTGACAGGAATTTAGCCACTGTACATGACTACTCACAGTGAAGGTCACAAGAATGTACAGCCCCAAGAAAACCGTCTTACTGACTGCCACGTGGCACTACATCTACATCTACATCTTCATTTATATTCCGCAAGCCACCCAACGGTGTGTGGAGGAGGGCACTTTACGTACCACTGTCATTACCTCCCTTGCTGTCCAACTCGCGTATGGTTCGCGGGAAGAACGACTTCCGAAAAGCCTCCTTGGGCGCTCGAATCTCTCTAATTTTACATTCGTGATCACCTCGGGAGGTATAAGTAGGGGGAAGGAATATATCCGATACCTCATCCAGAAACGCACCCTCTCGAAACCTGGCCAGCAAGCTAACCGCGATGCACAGCGCCTCTCTTGCAGTCTGCCACTGGAATTTGCTAAACATCTCCGTAACGCTATCACAGTTACCAAATAACCCTGTGACGAAACGCGCCGCTCTTCTTTGGATCTTCTCTATATCCTCCGTCAACCCGACCTGGTACGGATCCCACACTGATGAGCAATACTCAAATATAAGTCGAACGAGTGTTTTGTAAGCCATCTCCTTTGTTGATGGACTACATTTTCTAAGGACTCTCCCAATGAATCTCATCTTTACCCGCCTAACCAACAAATTAATTTTATATTATCATTTCACTTCAAATCGTTCCGCACGCATACTCCCACATATTTTACAGAAGTAACTGGTACCAGTGTTTGTTCCGCTATCATATAATCATACAATAAAGGATCCTTCTTTCTATGTATTCGCAATACGTTACATCTGTCTCTGTTAAGGGTCAGTTGCCACTCCCTGCACCAAGTGCCCATCCGCTGCAGATCTTCCTGCATTTCGCTGCAATTTTCTAATGCTGCAACTTCTCTTTATACTACAGCATCATCCACGAAAGCCGCATGGAACTTCCGACACTCTCTAATACGTCATTTATATATGTTGTGAAAAACAATGGCTCAATAACACTCCCCTGTGGCACGCCAGAGGTTACTTTAACGTCTGTAGACGTCTCTCCATTGAAAACAACATGCTGTGTTCTGTTTGCTAAAAGCTCTTCAATCCAGCCACACAGCCGGTGCGATATTCCGCAGGCTCTTACTTTGTTTATCAGGTGACAGTGCGGAACTGTATCGAATGCCTTCCGGAAGTCAAGGAAAATGGCATCTACCTGGGAGCCTATATCAAATATTTTCTGGGGCTCTTGAACAAATAAAGTGAGTTGGGTCTCACACGATCGCTGTTTCCGGAATCCATGTTGATCCCTACAGATTAGATTCTGGGTTTCCAGAAACGACATGATAGGTGAGCAAAAAACATGTTCTAAAATTCTTCAACAGATCGACCGAGAGGGAAGCCCATCTTGTTCTGTGTGTCACTCAGGAGCATCGAACTGCATTTCCAGCAGCAATCTGAGCAGCAGTTGGCACCACAGGGACACAACGAACTGTTACTTTTAAGATGTGTCCGAGCCAGACGTCCTGTAGCGTGCATTCCACTGACTGTAAACCACAATTTGTGACTTCAGTGGTGTCATGCGGGATATCATTGGAGGACATGGTTTTCTCTATATGTAGGTTGACTCTCACACAGAATATTACAGCAACCAGTCACTTTTTACAATACTATTTATTTATTTAAACAGCGCCGTTACCGGTTTCTAACAGACAGGTTCATCGCCAGACGGCTAGTTCACGTTTTACAGTACATCTCGAGCTTCGTCTTCCCATGTGATGAAACTACTGGGGTGGTGATGCCCTACAGCCAAAACAAGATGCGAGATGAAGTCTTTTTTTGTAATTTTGCCTCACGACGATTTCAAGTGTTGTGAACAAAGTATTATTCTTAAATAGGAGACGTTTAGGTTACATACAATCCGCGCCATTACGTTCCAGAGCTGGTTGCTTATCATCTTGCAACGTCCAAACTTGTATAATGCACTTTTTTGAGTATATGTATGCACATTGTCTTTGGCGTTGTTATAGTTCTAATATTGCCCTGTTTGTATTCATACCTCATTGTGATGAAACTTCCAGGTGTGTGAGTGGTGCATTATATTATGTGCAGATACATACACAAAAAAAACCGCTTTGAAGTTGTATGCCAAGTGGTTGCACAAGACTGAGAAAGGCAGATTCATGGACCTCCTAGAGGAAATGGAGTTATACTGCCACTTGAGATCATCTCGGGTCCACCTGCAGGTGTTGGTGGTATGCATCCAATTTCATAGCTCTTCGACGATCTCCTGCTTCGTGGCAATAGACGTCATAACCGAGGAGGAAAGAGATATGAGAGTTTCGATCTGCCTTTAAAAAGACGAGTCTTGGCGGATAGGATGCGAGAAAGTAATTTATTAATATTAGAGGCAATCCTGTTGAAAGAACATCCGCAATTGAGGATTGTAGCACAAACTGAAAGTACGGCTTCCGTTGTAAATTACAACACGACCGGTTTCGGACTGTTATAAGCCCATCCTCAGGTGTGGTAACTGTGGTGTTTGTGCGCAGAACAGGGAAGCTCATAGGCAACACACCGCGGCTGGTACACGCGGCTCTCGGGGACCACAGCACAGCTACGACACCTGAGGATGGACTTATAACAGTCCGAAACCGGTCGTGTGAAAATAAAGTAATTTACAGCTGAAGCGGTATTTTCAACCTCTGCTAATATTAGAGGATTATGTTGTCTTTCTTTTTCTTGGTATTAAACAATGCGATATCAATTTTACCACCGAACAAGTAAATGACTATTCAATTTTTGCCTAAAGGATAGGCATAATGGCAGTTTGTTTTATCGTCTTTCTGCGAACAGAGGAAAGCATCTGCAACTGCACTACAGGTACGTATGCGTTTTTATGACCATAGACGGCGTGTGCGTGTTTTAGTAAATGTGTCTGGTTACATCAGCCTTATAATTCTTATCTTCGTTATTTTAGTATGATATTAACAGACATCATATAAATTGTTTGTAAGGACTTTATGTCTTTTATATTAAATATTTAGTGTATCACACAACCACTATCATATGAGGTTTTAGCTTCTGATGAATTTCTGTTTGTTTGTAACTGTAGTTTTTCAAGACGACACTGCTCCTCAGGTGTCCGAGGAGAGCTGTAGGGAGTGTCTTCAACACGTGGCGGGGCTGGGCAGCCAGCACTCATTAAAGATGTCGGACGTCGTAGGCTGGGCAGACTGGTGAAACAGGACAGGCGGCGAACTCTCTCGGAATCAACATCAGACTTAAATGCTGGTCAAAGTACAAGTGTGTCTGAACATACAAGGCACCGAACAGTCCTAACGAAGAGTCTCCGCAACCGGCGACATGTGTCAAAGTCAACATGTACATGTCAAAGTTAACAGCACATCGGCAACTACGACTGAATGTGCTCGTGACCATCGGCAGTGGGCGTTGGCGCAGTGGCCGAGCATTGCATGCTGTGATGAACCTCGATAACTTCTTCATCTTGCCGATTGGAGGGCGCGAACCCGATGTCTTCCAGGAGAACAGCTCCTTGACACCTTCGTTGCGGGATGGAGACAAAGTGGTGGCGGTTCCTTTATGCTATGGGGAACATTCATGTGTACATCCACGGGTCCAGCGGAGCTCGTGCAAGTCACCATGACGGCCAAAGTGTATCGTACACTGGTTGCAGACCACGCACGCCCCTTCAGAACGAGCATGTTTCCCGGCGGCAGTGGCATTTTTCAACAAGATAATGCGCCATGTTATAAGACAAGGATTGTGATGGAATGGTTCAAGGACCACAGTGGCGAGTTTCAATTGCAGTGCTTGTACCCCAACTTGGCATATCCAAGCATAATCGAACACCTCTTGGATGTGATTGAACGTGACGTCAGAGCTCACCATCTGCCTTCCCGGAATTTTCGCGAATTATGTCACTTACGTGTAAATATATGGTGGCCCACTCCCTCCAGCTACTTACCGAGGCATCATTGCTTGAAAGCCACGACACGTCGTCGCTGTTATCCGTGACAGAAGTGACCATATCGGCTATTAGGTAGCTGGTGGTAATGTTCTGTATGATAGGTATCTAAGGTCTCCGACGGTGTGTCACATACAAAATAAGTACAAAACGAGCTACCTTACACCTACTTCACAATACCAGATTGGTTGGGGCCGCCCATTAGTATAACCTGTAATCATAAATTTTACAGCGGTTTAGTACCTAGGGCTAAATGAACGAAGGTACACTACTGGCCATTAAAATTGCTACATCAAGAAGAAATGCAGATGATGCATGGGCATTCATTGGACAAGTATTTTATACTAGAACTGACATGTGATTACATTTTCACGCAGTTTGGGTGCATAGATACTGAGAATTCAGTACCCAGGACAACCACCTCTGGCCGTAATAACGGCCTTGATACACCTGGGCATTGAGTCAAACAGAGCTTGGAAGCGTGTACAGGTACAGCTGCCCAAGTAGCTTCAACACGATGCCACTGTTCATCAAGAGTAGTGACTGGCGTTTTGTGACGAGCCAGTTACTCGGCCACCATTTACCAGACGTTTTCGCAGGGATCGAACGAGGGGTGGAGCCATGGGTCGTAACACATCTGAAATGTAAATTCCACTGTTCAAAGTTCCTTCAGTGCCAACAAGAGGTGTAACCAATACCATCACGCCGGGTGATACGCCAGGATTTCGAAGACGAATACACGCTTCCAATGTGCGTTCACCTCGATGTCACCAAACACGCGTCCGACCATCGTGATGCTGAAAGTGGATTCATCCTAAAAAATGACGTTTTGCCATTCGTGTACCCAGGTTCGTCGTTGAGTACACCGTCGCAGGCGCTCCTGTTTGTCATGCAGCGTCAAGGGTAACCGCAGCCATGGTCTCCGAGCTGATAGTCCGTGCTGCTGCAAACGTCGTCGATCTGTTCGTGCAGATGGTTGTTGTTTTGCAAACGTCCCCTTCTATTGACTCAGGGATCGAGACGGAGCTGCACGATCCGTTACAGCCTTACGGGTAAGATGCCTGTCATCTCGACTGTTGGTGATACGAGACCGTTGGGACGCAGCACGGTGTTTCGTATTACCCTCCTGAATCCACCGGTTCCTTATTCTGCTAACAGTCATTAGATCTCTACCAACGCGAGCAGCAATGACGCGGTACGGTAAACCACAATCGTGATAGACTACAATCCGACCTTTATCAAAGTCGGAAACGTTAGCATTTGTCCTAGTTACAGGCAACGCCGGTCAACTGCCATTTGTGTATGAGAAGTCGGTTGGAAACTTTCCTCATGTCAGCACGTTGTAGGTGTTGCCACCGGCGCCAACCTTGTGTGGAGCCTCTGAAAAATTAATCATTTGCATGTCACAGCATCTTCTTCCTGCCGATTAAATTTCGCGTCTGTAGCACGTCAGCTTCGTGGTGTAGCAATTTTAATCGCCAGTAGTTTAATAAAGAAACGTCTGCATCGAAGAAGGATTACGATATTTCCCGTAAAAACGAGTGTAAGCGGTCCGACCGCAGTGGGGTGGGAGCGTGCAGCGAGAGCAGCAGTACGGCGCGCCAGCAGACGGCCGGTAAGCGGGTCAGCGCGGCCGCTGTGAGCGCCGGCTGCCCTCTGGGGCCGCAGAGGGCGGAGGGCGTGAACCCATTAGCCGGCCAGAGGCAGCGCCGCACAGTGGAGGCGGAGCGGCCGCCGATCGAAGCGGCGCGACGCCGCGCTAGAGGGCCGCGACCTGCGCCAAGCCGGAGCGGGGCAGCGAGGGACAGCACGGGACAGCGGCGGCGCTGCCAGGCCGCAGCTGCCGTACGTCTCACCCCCTCCACGTATTGCGGTATCTAGGGTTCCCACTAAACGATACGAGAAAATCTGTGACGACTGCGATACATTGTATGATTCACTCGAACGCTCTTCGACCGCTGGTAGGGTTAGCAGTGGTGGGGGTAGTAGTAGTAGCAGCAGCGGTCCTGTTCATCTCTGGGTCACTTTTAATAAATTAAATTACGTCCGCTTTCTGAATTCTAATTCCTTGGCATATTCCAGACCTCACGTCAGTATAGTTCTTCCCTCCTCGCGCCAGCCTGCGTGAGCTAAAACGCGTGCAATTTGGCCTCCGATCGTAACACGGTGTTGACTCTTCTGCCAACACAACAGCGCCTTTATTGATTTTGCGTGAATGTGTACCAAAATAATTGTTGACGTTGTAGGGCAACAAACTGGCTTTTCTGAAAAGTACAAATAAATTCGAAGCAGAAGGCCTATGTGTCCCCTGGAAACATGAGGGATGTTAGAAAGTTGTCTGCATTGAAATTTTATTTATAATCCAATCTTTTGGAGAAGAAATAAAAACTTTGAGGTTCGCCGATGACATTGTAATTCTGTCAGAGACAGCAAAGGACTTGTAAGAGCAGTTGAATGGAATGGACAGTGTCTTGAGAGGACTATATAAGATGAACATCAACAAAAGCAAAACGAGGATAATGGAATGTAGTCGAATTAAGTCGGGTGATGCTGAGAGAATTAGATTAGGAAATGAGACACTTAAAGTAGCAAAGGAGTTTTGCTATTTGGGGAGCAAAATAACTGATGATGGTCGAAGTAGAGAGGATATAAAATGTAGACTGGCAATAGCAAGGAAAGCGTTTCTGAAGAAGAGAAATTTGTTAACATCGAGTATTGATTTAGGTGTCAGGAAGTCATTTCTGAAAGTACATGTATGGAGTATAGCCATGTATGGAACCGAAACATGGACGATAAATAGTTTGGACAAGAAGAGAATAGAAGCTTTCGAAATGTGGTGCTACAGAAGAATGCTGAAGATTAGATGGGTAGATCACATAACTAATGAGGAAGTATTGAATCGGATTGGGGAGAAGAGCAGTTTGTGGCACAACTTGACCAGAAGAAGGGATCGGTTGGTAGGACATGTTCTGAGACATTGGGGATCACCAATTTAGTATTGGAGGGCAGCGTGCAGGGTAAAAATCGTAGAGGGAGACCAAGAAATGACTACACTAAGGAGATTCAGAAGGATGTAGGTTGCAGTAGGTACTGGAAGATGAAGAAGCTTGCACAGGATAGAGTAGCATGGAGAGCTGCATCAAACCAGTCTCAGGACTGAAGACCATAACGACAACAACTTTTCAAAATATCTGCAAATGACCAAGTAGATAAGGTAGGTAGTTCTATGTGGCTTATCGCGGATGGTTCTGTTATATAAGAAGAAGTTGCAACACAAAAAAATTGCCGCGAAATGCAGAGAGACTTGCAGAGCATGGACACTTGGTGGAGGGAGTGGCAGTTGACCTTCACCATAAACAAACGTAACGTTTTGCGTACGTGTAGACAGGTGACCATTATTGCATGATGTGGAATATTTACAGGTGTAGTTGTTAAGGGCCAATTCCGGGGCAGGTAAACATCGGGCCATACATCACTTCGCATGATGCGATAAGGTGGTAACTCCTAAACAGTGCGTTAACAATGATAGTTCAAACTGACGACCTTATCACAAGATCAGTGATAAAATAAAGTGGTTACCACATTACACATCCGGTCTCAGGTTATACATTTGGGTCATTTATATTCAAGGACACCCCGCACTCTTCTCCCATGGGGAACTGATCAGGGTCACCAAGAAGACACGCCCACACACCTGAGGCGATTGTACGAGCTACATCCAAGGACATGGAGTACTTCGAAACCAGTCTCCAGGCCCTACCCACACATCTTAGGCAAGAAGACCACTTAAAAACATGTGTCTGTTTTGACTTAATGGGCCCTCAACGGCGAGGTTATCAACACCCTGACACATTTTAAGAGGAATGAATGTGGATATAATCACTAAAATTTTTGCACACAGTGAAAATGAATCATACAAAACGACACTCGTGCATTCACTCCCACCTCACTCGCATTTACATGTCTTAAAACAGTGGAGAAAGGGTCAAAGATTCTGTAACAGGGAATAAAACAGAAGCAAAAGGACAGAAGTGCTAAAATAACGGCATGGGAATATGTGACTGGCTGACAACTTACAAAGGACATGGGTAAGCCACTCACCCTGTTAACACATTAAGAACATTTTTGGAAACAATTTGGACAAATCAAAAAAACTTTAAAAGTCTAACCACATCTGTTTAAACAATACCTGAAGTAGAGGGCAGATCTGCCTGCAAATCTGCAGGTGCTCTCTCGTCCGATAATAAAACGCAGTCTAGTAAAATGTGGCGTACAGTTATCTGAACGACATAAGCACCACACGCTAGAGAGCCATCGTTCCGCAACAAGAAGCCAAGCATAAGAGGAGTGCAGACTATGCGAAGACGAATAAGCAGGAGGTCATCTCGCATTTGTGGCTCATAGGAGGTGCGCCACGGCCGCGTGGTGGGCTTAACTAGACGCAGGTTGTTGTCTGTCACTTCCATCCACTCTTCTTCCGATCGACGAGTGGTAACTGTGCCTCACAAGCGAGGAGAGAGCATGCTTGGAGATGACACACAGAAATATCTTATGATCACGACAAGCTCCTTTGGATGCTACACCCGCTATTTCATTCCACGCAGTATCCGTGTGCTCTGGCACCCAGCTGTTGTAGCTGGAGGAGGGTGTCCTGGATATTCTGAACTACTTTATCTGCTGGGTACCAGCGTAGTAGAGATTGAAGGGCACTCAGAGAACCGGAACCGACGATAAATTTAGCACTTAAAGCACATCTCATCTGCTCTAGTGCCTGCATATAGTTCCTCATCAATGACAGTAAAGTCTCGAGTGCATAATCAAAGAAAACAATAGAGGTATCTACGGAGTCCTCCTGTTTCGATCCATCCGTAAAGAGAGCTGTTGTGGTGCTCAATTAAAAATCTCGTGAAATAATGTATTAGAAACATATTGAGGAGTGCAATCTCACCTGTGCTGTAATAGATCTAAAATTATTTTGGACCTGTGCAGTAACCACGGTGGCATACGGTTAAGACCCTTGGTTTGGGTTGCACTTGCCTCTCACCACGTTTCTCCACGAGACTCTACAAGGGTATCCCAAACGGATGCATGGCACCTACTAGCGACATATGACCTTTTCTTTAAAATTGTATGTAAGTATTTGTAATTTAAATCCTTTCTTTTAATAAGTAAGAATATTGGTTCATTGTATGTGTACATTTAGGTAGAAGTCTGTTGACGTTTCATTGTATTTATCTGTGTTTTACTGTGAAACTTATAAGCTCTGGGAAAAAGCCAAAGGAATTGTTATTTGCATCGAGTAGCAACGATAACAGCAGTGCTTGTGCGTTGTAAAATCTTTAGGTAGGGAGTTGTAGCGAAGAGCACGAAGAGAGAGCGAGAGACGGGTTCCAGCGCTTGTAGTGTGCGAAAGTGTGGTGTTAACGCTCTCGCAGTAGAGAGTACCATTTTCGGCGGCATCATGTAAGCGCACCCGCCAGATGTCTGGAGCAGGAGAACGGACAGTGGACGGACGGAAGAGACTGTATTAATTACGATTGCCCGTTCCTATAATTAGCCGTGGCTGTGTTCTGCGCCATAAATGGCGGATTGGTTGCTTTGCGGTTTGTTACGAATCGTTTCTCCAGAGGTGACAGATTCAGCGGCTGCTCTTTGCGATGGGTGATCTCGTGCTGGACACGGGCCCTCTCCTCCGATTCATCGTGCCTCGTTTACAGGTGTTGCTGCCGTTGCTTGGTTTTGAATACCGGTTTCCTTATCCTCCTCCCATGCCCCTAGATGGTAGGCTTTCCATAATTATTTTTTCCCCTTTGGTCCTTACGTAGGTTGATTGTCCGTGTCTGCTGCACCTTTTTGAATCATTACGGTGTTTGTGGATTCCTCTAATTTTCCTGTTCCTCGATGTGACAGTACTGACGCTCGTGATTTCTTCTACATTTGTTGATGTTCTTCCTGGCTGTCCGATGGCAAGTCATGTAGTTTCTGTCGTGCATACTTGGCTTTTTCTCTCAAGGTGAAAGCAATTTTCTTCACCTCCGCGATGGGCATTCCTACATTGTATGTTTTCCTTTTCGTTAGTGTAGCTTGCCGTTGTTTCGTCGTTTGTCATCTGTGCTTCAATCTCAGGTAAGGACCGCTTCTCATTGTTCGGAGCTAAGGTCGTGCTATCGTTGTTTGCGCAGTAGCGCGTAGTATCACCCTCGCTCGGTGTCACAGGGAGAGCTGTAACTATGTGTTCTAGAGTTTCTTCGACATTGCTCGTTCCATTCATGCGTCCACTTCGACTTGACACGCACTGGTATCAATAACTGCGTCTGATGTCATAGTTGGGGATTCTCGAGCTGCTCCAACGTACAGTCTTAGACACAAAACCTGACCGCCGGCCTCCCGCCACTGAGACTGTCTGAGACGTTCATTTGAGGTGGCCAGAAACACCGACCACCCCTGATAACGCTAAGTCCGGCTATCTGCACAATCAGGCAACACCGTAATATGCGGAAGTCTCAAGAGGAAGTGTTGTCAACTTCCGAGAGGACGCCATTTTGTGTGAGTCCTGGGACCAGTGGTATTCGTTGTGAGTTCGCGACCCACTGTATCTCCTTTATATTTTATACCACTTTTCGGCCCTCTCCTAAAGTTATGACTCCGATTGAACATAGAAGATAATTCGCTTCACACTCTACCTAGCCGGCCACCAGCCAGACGCCACCCGCTGCCAGAAATCCGGTGCCGCCCAGTTGAACGCAACGCCACGCTTTCAGTGTAAGTATCACCTGTCACTTTCGAATGTGAAGTTCTAGCTATCATCTTGCAGTTAAGCATAGGGTTTTGCATACTTGAAGATCATGAACTACAGTTAACCGTTTTAGAAGTGGGTCGCAAGTGGAAAAAGGCGTAAAATCTGAAACGCAATATTTACATTTGGTATAATAGAGGGGTGAATGCAGAGGAGGCAGCTCGAAAGGTTTGAGATGTGTGTGTGGAGCGAGCGCTATTGGGAAAAATACGCCAGAAAAAGATATTCTTGTTTCAACAAAGATTGTTCTGGCATAAATGATTTTACACATTAAGGAATTCTCGACTACTGATAGAAACGATGGGTTACCATTTAACTATAATGCGACATTTGCATTCAATAGGCAAGTTTTAGAAGTCTTGTATAGTAGTACTGCATGCTCTAATTCGAAACAACAAAATACAACCGAGTGACTGTTGTTGAAGTTTTGCATGAACGTCATCAGGTCGGTGATTGAGCATTCCTATACAATACTGTTGCTGCTGAAGAGTTATGATGCCTTCTGGGTTAACTTCCTAAGAAGAAATGCTACCAAAAGGCTAAACACGAGCAAAGAATAGTGTGAACAAAACTATGTTGTGCCCTACGAGTTCTCCCCCAAGGGTTTGTCCATCACAGCTGGAATTTGTTGCCAACAACTGAGACACTTTTCGGTCGCAATGTAAAAAAATCGTCCGACAGAACTACATTAGGTGTGCTACTGCACGATAACGCACCCTGTTGATTTGAAAAACAAGACTATCCAGGAGATGGATAGGGGAGTCGTCTCTCAGGCACTTCTCCCGCTCTTGATCGATCAACCGCCAAGGCAGTTCATCTCTAGACGAAAATGCTCTTCAAATTACGCTGGTTTAATGACATCGTTAGAAGCAGTAGGTTTCTGCAGGTGTAGAATTTGTGAACTACTTTAGCACTGTCAGTTTTTCAGATATTGTGAAAAACTATATTGTCGCTGATTAATTCCTTTTTGAAGATTATTGTTGTGTTCAATAAACTAATGGATAACGCACTTAAGATATTCACTGTACTTATACAAATTAAATTCAACTTACCAGAAAAGCATGACTACGGCTGTCTATCATAATTAGCCGTTAAGTGTCTGTAAGTTGATTGTGCCTCTTTTGACACGAATTAGTAGTATATCCATTTTTTTGATTTGCAGCTCCTTGTATTTGCCGTATTTGCAGTTGAAATTTTTGGATGTGAAGTCCGACAGTTACGCACAAAACCGTTTTTCTCAGTACCCAAACATGTTTCGCCACCACTGTGCCATAACCAGTGGGTTTTAGTTTTTATTTATTGTGCATTGTGAACATTTTTGTTAAATGATTATAAAATCATATGCATTTTTAGTTCAAACAACAGATTGTTTCTTTTTGTAAGTACCTTTACATTTGGTGAACATGAATTTTCTGGATCACTTTTGTGTCAATTATTATAGGTAGCGTGTCATCTGCAACCAAGTGATGTTGATGAGAAAAGTTTTATACTGGGAGTTAACCTATCTTCTAGAAAGTAATTTAGTTTTTCGAGATGTTTTCGCGTTTATTTTCGTATTTACTTACATTTTCGTGTGGCAAGCACTTCCATTCTCCGCATCATGCTGAGATGTTGTGATGCATAGGTAACTGTAGCAAGTATTTTCCGCAGATAACGTAGCAAAACACTTTTCACTACACCAGAACACAGTGCACCAGAGACTTCGGGCCCAATTTGAATTTTGTTTGCATTTTATCCTTGTGTGTGTGTGTGTGTGTTTGTGTGTGTATGTGCGCATATGTGTGTGTGTTTTCTGTGTGCTTCTTAGCTGTGTGTGTTGTCTTTTATTGGTATTCCTATCCGTGTCGAAATGATGCGTCTTTGCAGATTTTAGTGTATCTATTTTTCGTCTATGTGTGTGTTTGTGTGTGTGTGTGTGTGTGTGTGTGTGTGTGTGTGTGTGTGTGTGTGTATGTGTAGAGTTTATCTGTGTGTGCTGTTTTTATTTGTAAAAGCTCTTTAATGTGTTAAATAATGTGCTCTTGCAGAGTGTAGTGTATCCGTTTAAGACCTGTTTTCCTTCTGCTAATGCCTTCTGTATATGGAAGTTTTCCTTAATAGTCAGTTTGCTGTATAGGCTGTGGCTGGGTTTTAGTATTCTTAAGTCTGTTTCTACTGTGGTTGGGGGGTGATTGTTCGCTATAAGGTGATCACCAAATGTGCTATGGGTAGTATATTACCGACTTTTATCTTGAAAACGATCTGTATTTACTTCATGTAAATAATACCCACGTGTTATGAAAATGTGGCAGTTCATAGATAAAATTATGTATTCACAACAACAAAATATATGTCGGCAGAAAACGAAAGTGGCATTATGAATTTTGTGGTACCACAAGGTTTTAGCTCTGACACTAAGAGATACTAAAAGTAGCAAGACGAATTTTGCTCGCGCTTTGTCTTACGATTCCCTTATTGAGTTTCTATCTGCCTCCTTGCAGCTCTGCTGGAAAATAATTAAAAATCTGGCGTTCAAAGAGTCTCTTAAGGCGAACAAAAGCATCTTGCAGCTGGTAGGCAAGCACGTTACCTTTTCTTTTATCTCTTTTGTTCCAAATTTTTCGTTGGATTTATTCAGTGCGGACGTTCCATGACACGCGTTTAAGTTCATCGATCTATTCACTCAGTTTTTTTTTCTTTTTTAATTGAAAAGGGCAGCTATTCCTCTGACTGTACACGCTGAGCAGCCATACCGGTAACCTCAGATCTAGCGAAGAGGTGTGGCTGTCGTGTCTTACTTATTGGCTCGGTAGCCGCTCTGAGAGATAAATCGCAGCGTAAGAGACGAGAGTGGTTGTATTTCCCATGTGGAACGACTTTAGTGGACTGAAAAGCATTAACTGATATAAGGATTTTTACATCACAACTGAAGATAAAATCATCTACATTATCCAACTGAACTGACACGATAATATCAAGTGAATTTGGCAGGATAGTTCTGTGCCATCAAGGAAGTAACACGTCAGTCACAGAGTTGCCAAGCATATTCTGCTTTGCTGCTTTGTTGTGTCCTGTGAGTGACCGCGGAAGTGACTATAGCTTCGTCTCAAAGTTGTGGGTAGCAAGGGTCGGAATATCCTCATTATCTGTCAATGAGTCTTATTTGCATTTCTCTATCTATGTTTAGGGGAGAGTGTAATTACTTTTAATACACAGATGAACTGAATGCAAACTAAACGTCATAAATTAATAACTGCGACAATTATTTGTGTTTTACTATCTTAATCGGGCCGAAACCTTGAAAGCGTATTCACCAGATGCGATTGACAATTTTGGAGCTTCTCCAGTGGTTGAGATGGCAACGTATCTTCACTATACATTATTATTATTGAGATCACTGTCACTGGCACACTCGTTATAAGACAGGCATGACCTGGCTTCTTGTTGTCAGCTTTTCTGACGGATATTCTGCCGTTGCTCGAGATGTGAAGACATAAGGTGAATTCGAATATTCCATATGGCGAAAATCTGATGTTCCTATTCTTCCATCTCTAACATTCAAAAAATAGTTACAGTAAGCGGCAGAGAAGCGCCTGTGAACCAACATTAATAATGCAGTAGTAATTAGTGGAATCTGACGAACTCCAACTGCCATCGATTAATTGTGAGAAGCTACTTTTTTCATCCCCATAGAACCGCCATATGGACTCAAGGGTTTCGTAGGATTCCTACAATTAATTTCGTTGTGATCGTTTTCAGTGACAGCACAGCAGAACCATCTGACTTGAAATATACTTTTGCAGTGGGATTTGAATCTTTGGCTATAGTTACTAGAGAACATCCAGTGAGGAAACAAGAATGTGAGCGTTCACTCATTGCTGTAGTGCAGGTTAGGGCAGAAAGAAGCAGGTTTCACACAAAGTAAACGATGAGAGACACTGTAATTAACAAATAAAGTAAGCATCTCGCAAAAGTAAATTTTCCAAATCGCTGTCACTTATTAAACATAAATTGTTCAGAAAATTACAGCTATATTTAGTAAAATGAATAGGTTAGTGTAAGTCCAGTCCGTCACTATCACTAAGTCGCCGAACATTTCCCGAAAGCATTTAAGACAGAAATGAGTGTCTCACCAGGTTCTAAACTGGATTTGCGGTGTCTTTTCTTTCGGACATGTCTCAAAGAACAGACACCACGCATGTATGTGCTACTGCACTGTAGCCAAAGAATCAAATCCCGCTGGAAAATTATATTTCAGGTCAGATGTTTTTGCTCCTCCTCTACTGGAGGAAACGATCACAAAGAAATTAATTAATTATAGGAATCCTACGAAACACTTGAGTTCATGTAGCGGTGTTGTGTTGATGAAAAAAGTAGTTTTTCGCAATTAACAGATGACAGATGGAGTTTTCAGAATCCACTAATTGTAACTTCATTATTAATGTTGATTCACAGGTGCTTCTCTGCCGCTTATTATGACTATCTCGCAAAGCTAAAGTAGTTTACAAACACTACGCCTGTAGAAACCTATTGGTTCTAACGATGTCATTAAACCAGTGTAGTTTGAAGAGCATTTTCGTCTAGAAATGAATTGCCTTGACGGTTGGTCGATCAAGAGCGGGAAAGACAAAAATTTATGAGTATATGATAAGACGGACAACTGCTTGAGAGAGGACTTCCCTATCAATACAAGTGCCTGAGAGATGACTTCCCTATCAATCTCCTGGATAGTTTTGTTTCTCAAATCAACAGAGTGAGTTATCGTGCAGTAGCACACCTAATGTAGTCCCGTCGGTCGACTTTTTTACACTGCGACCGAAAGGTGTCTCAATTGTTGGCAACAAATTCCAGCTCTGATGGACAAACCCTTGGAGAAGAATTCGTAGTGCAGAACCAATTTTGGTGCTAACAGATGGAAAATATTTTGTTCACACTACTCTTTTCTCTCGTTTACGTCTTTTGGTAGCATTTCTTCTTAGGTAGTTAACGAGAAAGGCATCATAACTCGTCAGGAGTAACAGTATTGTATAGGAATGCTCAATGACCGACCTGATGACGTTCATGCAAAACTGCAATAACAGTCACTCGGTTGATTTTTGTTGTTTCGAATTAGAGCATGCAGTACTACTATACAAGACTTCTAAAACTTGCCTATTGAATACAAATTGTTGTTAAATCGTAATCTATCACTTATGTCAGTACTCGAGGCTCCCTTAATGTGTAAAATCAGTCATGCCATAACGATCTTTGTTGAAATTATCTTTTCCTGGTGTATTTTTCCCAACAGCATTCGCTCCATACACACAGCTCAAATCTTTCGAGCCGCCTGCTCTGCATTCACCTCTCTATTATACCAACAGTAAATACTGTGTTGGAGATGTTACACCTTTTTCCACCTGCGACCCAATTTTACAATTCTTAACTGTACTTCATGATCTTCAAATATGCAAAATCCAATGCTTAATTTTAATATAATAACTAGAACTTCAAACCCGTAACTGACAGTCGTTATACACACTGACAGCGTCGCGCAGCTTTCACCTGGGGGGGGGGGGGGGGCTATTTCAGGCGGGGGTGGGCTAGCGGACGGCGGCCGGTAGCCGCTGCAGTGCGAGGAAACGCTCGAGCGTAAGATGATCTGATCGCGACGCAGCCACGAGCTGTTCTGCGGAATTATTTCTGGAAGTATTTGTTATTACTGGAGGATAAAATGTGAAGGAACTATCTTCTATGTTGAGTCTCACTCATACCTTGAGGAGATACAGTCGGACTGGAACACGTGACTGCAAGTTTAGAACGACGGTTGCCACATCATCACGGGCTCACATAAAATGACGTCATCTCGGAAGTAGACACCATTTCCTCCTAACACTTGCGCATCTTACAGTGTTGCCTGATTGTGCAAATAGCCGGACTTAGCGTTTTCAGGGGCGGTCGGTTTTTTTGGCCACCTTAAGTGAACGACTCGGAGTTAGTCTCATTGGCGGCCGCCCGCCGGTCTGTTTTTGTGTCTAAGACTGTACGTTATAGGTAGCTGTGACACCGTGAGTGAACAGCTGCCTCCCCCTTCGGTAGTTGTGTCATTCGGAGCTGCACACACTGAGCGCGCATGTGTCCCGTGGAACCACATCTAGGACAATAGCCTTATGTCCACAGACGTCAATATAGGTGGGAATATCACGTCAATTTGAACTAGTCGCACACCACTGAAGACCGGAAATTTATGTGCACCGGACCAATTCTCATCAATGTTGCTTACAGATGTGCCATAAGGCTTCACCACTGCATTAATCCAGTCTGAGGTTATTTCAAACGGTAGTTCGAAAACTCTAATACTTCTAATTCCAAGTCCAGTATGAGTAAGTTCAACGTTGCTGACATCGCCGTCAGAAAGTTTGAATTTTAAATTGTTTCCATATAACTCTACAAGTTGGTCACATTTTTCCGGATCCTTTAACGTAAGGTAGATGGTACTGTCACTGACCGGCAGATGAATTCCAATTATAGCCCCGGTTGTCAACTTAACTACTTCTTCCAGAAAGTCTTCTAGTTTAAATGGTTTAGGCCGTGCACAATTCCTTTCCAACATGCCCTAAAGAATAGAGTTCATGGTGGATCGTGACAGCCGTGAAGAATGAAATTTCAATCAATTACAAACATGAGGTGTGTACGGGCCGTTGATAGAAATCAACAGGAAGAACTGAATACGTGTACCCGACCGGGATTCGAAACCAGGGTCTCCTGCCTACTACACACGCGTCGTAACACTTTTTTTGAAATGAACCTTCCCGGCATCGAAAGGGAGCGGTGGGGGCAAAGTTGGCAGGGCCGTAACCCGACGTCTGGCCACGATGTCCCGTTCCCACCCTTCAGTAACCAAGGAAAGTGTAGGAGACGTGGAGTAGAGGTACAATGAACATCGTTTACTTATTTATTTTCCTTTTCGTTATTTATTTATTTTTGTCATTAATGTCACCGAGAATATCAGGAAACCGGCGGCACGCGAGGAGTGGGGTGCAGAAAGACATCAACTAATTGAGACTATCAACGTATAGTTCTTCCGAGATCATTCCCCTGACACTGAATGTATCGAATCTAAGTGCGGAAGAGGCGCGGATCAAGTCTTCATGACCGAAACACCTCAGCTCTGCGTAGGGTTAAGGAAGACACTTGCGACGGAAATTGGAGAAAAATTGTATTCTGGATTGCGGACAACTACACAACGGCATTCATTAAGGAACTGTATGAAGTTAAGGATAAATTTCTTACCATCAGTAGACAGGTAGTGTGCTGCGTTTCCACAGATCCACTTCATAGAATTCGTGTTCGCTTGCGGGAGATATCCCGCCTCCGGAAAGAAGAGGAGTTGAGTAGGTATCTGATGAGGAGTCGTACGCACCAAGAAGCAGACATCTTTCGCCGCTCTGCACACAAGGCAGTGCTCGTCTGTGTCCATAACATCACAGTCGATACACAACGAGATTTCTGCGACGTGAATTCTGTGAAGGCGTTACCGGAATACTTGCTTCCCACTGACAGTAACGTAGACTGGACGTCAATGTGAAGATAAGAAGCGTACACAGATCGCCAAATGGCAAGCTAGTCGACTTGGGAAGGCTTTCCCTCAAACGCATTCGGTGACCGATGCTGCTGAAGGAAGCCATCGGTCGGCTTCGTAGACGTCAACTGCGCTGGCAGTACCACAGTACGGACAAGTCCGAAAGAACAGAAACCATACACATATAATTATGGAGATCAAAACCTGAGGATCATTTCTGTACACTTGCGGGAATAGGCTTTGCCACGAGCATTGACATTAATGGGAAGGGAGCACTGCCTTCGTAGTGTGTGGAGCAAGTTGAGAATGTGGGTCTGCTGTGGGGCGCAGATGCGCTAGTTTCTGTTTCCTCGGTGGAGCAAGTTGAGAATGTGGGTCTGCTGTGGGGCGCAGATGCGCTAGTTTCTGTTTCCTCGGTGGAGCAAGTTGAGAATGTGGGTCTGCTGTGGGGCGCAGCTGCGCTAGTTTCTGTTTCCTCGGTGGAGCAAGTTGAGAATGTGGGTCTGCTGTGGGGCGCAGCTGCGCTAGTTTCTGTTTCCTCGGTGGAGCAAGTTGAGAATGTGGGTCTGCGGTGGGGCGCAGATGCGCTAGTTTCTGTTTCCTCGGTGGAGCAAGTTGAGAATGTGGGTCTGCTGTGGGGCGCAGATGCGCTAGTTTCTGTTTCCTCGGTGGAGCAAGTTGAGAATGTGGGTCTGCTGTGGGGCGCAGCTGCGCTAGTTTCTGTTTCCTCGGTGGCGGAGGGGTTCAGTCAGCCTGTGCCCGTGGTGAGGCGCGCTTGCCCTGTTTGCGTCTCATCTGTTGTGCTCCTTGTGGGCGAGCGCGCAATTGTTTACTTCCAAGTAGTGTCTTATCTCAGGGTTCGACTTCATTGACCATCATGGTGTTTTCATACAGACATGCAGATTTAAATTAACTTCTCCATCACATCATGAACGACTGAGGGTGTATGAAGCTGAACGTTTTATACTGGATTATTTGCGTCTCTCGCCACTAGACGCTCTCGGAATTACATTTTTCAATCCTTAGTACTACTGTGTACATAAAGCCCGCGAATGACGAGCTTTGCACCGAAGCTGTGTGGCACCACACTAACGATCTCAAGTTTCGGTACTCTGACGGACATATAGGGACTGTAGTGGCTGATCACCCTGGTTTTGGCCTCCGAAGGTTGCGGGTTTTCGAACTCCCGTTTGAAGTACCGTCGGACGCTGTGGTGGCCGTTTTTAAACCTTAGGGCAACGTCATCCGTCACGCGGCTGAAACGTGGAAGACGTTCGAAATGTACCGTGTCCTCAGTGGTGGTCTCAGATAGAATTTGAACTGCGGACGTACGTGCCTTCCCACTTGGTTATTGCCGGCTGCAAGACTGTCGTCATTTAATATAACCAGCCGTGCAACTGCTCAGGTTGTGGCCAGGTAGACCGTGTCCGTTCTGAGTGTCTCCGACCCAGACTGGTTCAGACGCGGGTCGGAGACGCCGCTCCTCCTGCGGCGCCCACACTGTGTTACCTCTGTCTTACGCGTCTGCGGCGGTGCTGCTTGCTACGCCCCGTGTCGGCTCCTCTCAACGACACGATGGATGTTTCGCATGTCTCTCTTTAACCCCTGCCGGAGGTAATACAAATGAACGACTACTGTCAGCAGGCACAAATTGTCGGTCCCGACCCCATGGCTGTTGATCATGGAGCTGTACCTACCTCTGCCTTTCTGCCATTTGGCCCCACGTCGGAAGAGAGCCGCCCGCCATCAGTCACGGAATGGCTTGTAACAAAGCATCGGTTGCCGAGGAAACGGAACCGACAACAAAGTACCCCTTCTGATAATCACGTCCATCGGATGTGTGCACAGGACGACGTCCCTGCTGCTGATGGTGCGCTGTCCTCTGACTCCCTGACATCTGACGAAGCGACGTTTCGCTGCCTCCATCTGAAGTCAGCGTCCTCAGCCGGACACCGACGCTCCCCCACCTGTTGCGGTTGGACGCCTTTCTGTGTCTGACGCTACCTGTGGGCGTCTCCGATAGTGGTCCACTGAACTGGCCTGGTGACACGTCTGTCTCCTGGACGGACGACGTCGATGCTGAGGCTGGACATTCTGGAGGTGTACAAATCGACGGACCCCCCTTGGCGTGCCCTTCCGTGGAGGCCTAACAGGGAGTTCTCTGTGCTTCCCCCGAGTTCGAATCCTCCTGGTGATGGCATCTTTCCAGACTTATCGTATAACCATGGTCAGTGTCAACACTATTCGCGTACGCCACAAACTGGTATTACTCAATGACTTGCTGTATGCCGCAGACGCGACGTAGCTCTCCTCCAGGAGGTGCATGTTGCAACTTTCTGTGCTCCACACGGTTTTACAGCATGTGCCTCTCACGCTTCCCCTACTGGCAGTTGGGTGGCGATCCACTTACGTGACGGTATCCTCGCCGATGCAGTTGCCTATCTGCCTAGTGCTCTCATGTTAAGTGCCGTCAGGATCGTCAATGTCTATGCTCCATCTAGTTCGGGCAGCAGCTGTCAACTTTCCACCTCCACCTCAGTCACGCCTCTCTTCCTGGGTCGGGAGGATACATTGGTTATGGGAGGCGATTTTAACTGCACCCAGGCCCCAAAGACCAACTACCACGTCATTCTCCGCGCGCGGCGCTTGCGACAATTCTCCGGTACCTCAACCTAGTGGGTTCTCGGAAGCATGTTCAGGCGATCGTCCATGGTTTATACTTTTCACTAGCCATTCGTCCAGCCGACTAGACCGTGTTTACATCTACCGCGATATTGTCAGTTGGGTGCGGGTCGCTGAAGTCTGGCCCACTACGTTTTCTGACCATGACCAGTATATATGTGCCATCGATCTCTGTCGCCAAAGGGTTTGGGACGGCCGTGGACCGTGAAAACTGAACATGATCCACCTTACTTCACCCAACTGCCGGCAACAGCGAAACCACGTGATGCCTATGAGTCTGCCCTGTCATGGAAGGTGCTCTGTGCAAAGCCTGCACTCTGCAAGGACTTGATCGGTTATGGAGGGAGGTTGCGGCAACAAACTCAGGAATTCTATTTCACCATTCAAATGGGACAAATGGCTCTGAGCACTATGGGACTTAACATCTATGGCCATCAGTCCCCTAGAACTTAGAACTACTTAAACATAACTAACCTAAGGACAACACACAACACCCAGCTATCACGAGGCAGAGAAAATCCCTGACCTCACCGGGAATCGAACCCGGGAACCCGGGCTCGGGAAGCGAGAACGCTACCGCACGACCACGAGATGCGGGCTATTTCACCATTCTCCGGGAATATACTATGATGCCGTATTCGCTGGAGCGCCAGGCGATGGCCAATCATGCCAAGGTGCAGCTGACGTCCCTCTCTCACCACCACCTTGAAGGAGCACACACTATGGGTTAGGGCAAGAGCGCCCATCTGTGTATCATGTCATAGCGGAACGACGCCACCATCGGAGAAATTTGATTAATTTTCTTGAGACTGATGATGGGCAGCGTTTTGATACCCAACGGGATATCGGGTCTGCCCTCCATGCACACTGTGTTACGCTGCACTCTGAACAACGTTACTGCCCTGCCAACTTTGGGCTTGGTTGCCGTGGATGTGACGATGGATCTGATTGCTAACATCACAGAGGACGATGTCAATGAATCTATCCAGGCGGGTTCAACGAATAGGTCGTCTGGCCCTGACGGCCTAGCACTGGAGGTTTATGGGACATTCCGCCCCCTTCTGGCGTCGGACGGAAATTTGTTAGGACCTTATGTTACCTTTCGTGCCGATTCCAGACGGTTACGTGGATGGTTTCCTCATTGCCATCAACAAGTTTGGGGTGCCTCCTGGATATGGAATTACCGCCCCTTGGCGTTACTCAATATCGATACAAAGATCTTAACCCCGCTGTTAGCTGTGTGGCTTATTCGGTACGTGAATTCCACGATGAAACCTCTTGGGGGGGGGGGACCAATAACCTCTGCACTACCCTCTGCCGGTATCGGGACGTAATCGCTCTTGCTCACACACGTAGTATGCGCACACTTTTGGCATCTCTTAACTTGTGCCAGGTGTTCGATAGCGTCGATTACAATTTCCTGGAATGAGTGCTCGGCAATACGGGCTACTCTGATACTACCGTCACCGTTGTGTATCGACTGTGATGTTATGGACACAGACGAGCACCGCCTGGTGTCAGATCGACCAGAGGTTTCTGGTGCTTGGTGTGGCAGATGTTGTCCATAATTACCCGTACGACTCCTCATCAGATACCAACTCAAGTGCTCCTCGGACTGATGACCTCAGATGTTAAGTCCCATTGCTCAGAGGCATTTGAACTGCTCCTCTTTCCGGACTCGTGTTTCTTTCCGCAAGCAAAGACGAACCCCGTGATGTGTATTTGTGGACACGCAGCACACTACTTGTATGCCGATGGCGAGAAATGAGTCCTTGACTTTTGGCAGTTCCTTAATGAACGCCACTTCGCAGTTGTCTGCATTCCAAAACGCAGACAATTTTTCTTCAGTTTCCTCTGCACTGTCTTCCTTAACCCACGCCAGAAAGTTGATTCCCACCTCTACCACACTTAGAACCGATGTATTCACTGATAATCGGAAAGTTCTTCTTAGTCTGACATCCCTCTACGCCCTCCTTCGCCAGTTTCCTGATATGCTCGGTGGTATTAATGAAAAAATAAATAAAAAAGTAAAATAAAACAGAAAGAAAAAAGAACGAAAAGAAAAATAAATAAATATACAATATTCATTGCACCTCTACTCCACGTTCCCTATGCTTTCGTCGGTTTCTGGAGGGTGGGAAAGGGACATCGTGGTCAGCAGAAAAAGGAGGTTGTTAGAGGGCCTACCTGGTAAGCAGGAAGCAGCAAATCGTGGGTTAGAATTCTGGTGGGGCACATATTTTTATCTCCCCGTTGATTTATGTCAACGTCCCGCTCAGAGCTGATGTTTGTAATTCATTGAAATTTCATTCTTCACGACTGTCATGATCCACCATGGTGACTTCTCTTTCGGACATGTCAGAAAAAACAGATTCCATACACATATTTTTATATCAAATTCGAGTATAAGACACAAACGAATTTAAGAGGCAATTTTTCGAAGAAAAATGTGGTCTCTCAGTTCGCAAAATACGATACTGCTGCAAAGAATAATCGAAAACAATTGATAAATGTAGGAAACATTTTAAAAATTAGGCAAACGCCGAACTGTAGTAGTGCTAGGTGATAACTTATGTGATGTAGATAAAATGTGAAGTTCTCATGATTTCATCTGTGTTATGGCCAATATACGACCCATGTGATTCAGCCCTAGGATCATAACAGTGTACATCATATCCAAATATTTGTACACTTCCAAATACAAATGACTTGAATATCACGTGCACTGGGAGAGAATACCACAGTATTCAGATTAAAAATCATTACCATTTCATCATGCACCCACACCTAGTGGGAGTAGAAAATTCTTTTTTTTCTCTCTAGAGTGTGACGTCTATCCGTTATTAAAGTACGAGTACACGTAGTCTCAATCCCCTTATATCCAGTCGTTACAGCCCCTCTCTACCATTACTTCTCCTCTATAATGTTTTCTCTTATTTCTAAGTCATGTATGATGCCATGTATTTCCATTCTTCCCTCTGTCGAAATAACAAACTTCATATGCGTTTTCCAAACGATCTGAGAGCTCTCTCAACCAATACTGCAGTTCGCTCTGCCATTTTTTGTCACCAGATGGTGCTGTGGCTCTGATAGTTTCCTGGAACAAACTTGAAGTTTTGTAGAAAACTATCCAAGATACTTCTAGTAACTTTTGTATTGCCCTCTTGCCACAAAAAAGTTTCAGCGACTTTCTAAGTATTAATACGTAGATGCCATATGACTATTTTGTATCTAGACATCACCATATTTTTCCACTGCTTTGAAATATTCCGATTTTTCTGTATTTCTCATATTAGATATGCAAATAGACACATGTATATATGTACTTATTTCTTTCCTTACTATGCAGTTGTGATACAGAGTCCCAATCCAGCCATGGTATATAAAACTTTACAGATGGCAACACATATAACACTAAGTGCTGAAGTCACTGACATAACACAATCACAAATAAGAATTTCACACACGCACACACACACACACACACACACACACACACACACACACACACACACACACAAACAGCTTTCCTAGCCCCCCCCCCCAAAAAAAAGAAATCTGGTGAGCTGGTGTAGGTTCAGAGTAGCATCAAAAATGTGGATCTGCCTTGGGCGGCGGATACGGCACATGATGGATCCATGAACCCTTGTGTCTGGGAATATTATTATATGTAGATCCACCATGCGCTATGTCCAAGGATATTGTTTGGTTTGGATCCGACTGTGCAAACTCTTGGATAATGGGTGCGGTGCCTCCGTCAGAGTAAAGTACTGAGGGATAATATTTGGCATGGGTCCACACGTAATGAATGGTGGACTGATAAGGTAAGAAATGAGGAGGTTCTGCACAGAATAGAAGCGAAAAGGAATATGTGGAAAACACTGACAAGGAGAAGGGACAAGATGATAGTACATCTATTAAGACATCAGGGAATGACTTCAATGATACTAGAGGGAGCTGTAGAGGGAAAAAGCTGTGGAATAAGACAGATTGGAATACAGACAGCAAATAACTGAGGATATACGTTCCAAGTGCTACTCTGATATGAAGAGGATGCCAAAGGTGCCCACTAGTTTTAAAACATGCACGCTACTTCTTACTTTTGTTTTCTTTGTAGACGAGTGGGAGGCCACATGCAGCTGCAAGCTTGCAACTGCAGCTACTCAACCACCTGACTCGATTACGATGCTTTCGTTAGCCCGGCCCTGCTCGCCTGTGATGTATTCACTGCATCCCCAAACACCACCGCAATCTTATCAGTTATCATCATCAGTGTGGTATTGGCAGATGGCACCAGCTCATTTGCCGACCCAGCCACACTCTGGACCTTGTTACAATTTTCACGTATCTGCATAGCTCAACATGACTCTGGGCCTAGAAGCGGCAGTACCCCTGCCCTCTCCGTCACAGAAAGGCCTCCACTACACTGGACGACTCTGTCGTTGCTGTTTCTTTTGGGCAGAGCGTCTCACACGCTGACACTGATAACTCGAATGTGGGCTTACAGAGGACCATACACTTTTCTCGATACCTCCCAAGGTGTTTTGGGAGAGATGCTCCCAAAAACTGTCAATGCCATTAAGTGTAACACAGCACTTTACTGTTAGCTCACAAACCCCAAGCAAGAGGACAGAGGTGCTGGCAAGTAGAAGTCGTCCTAGTTTGGAGGAGAAGTTGGCTAATTTCACAAGGATATCCAATTACAGAGTGGTTTCTAACTTTTGCAATAGTGTCATATTTGACCATTTTGCCAAAATGCAGGAAAGAGGTCCAGGTAAGGCACTCAGATGCATATTCCACCTCGCTATGGAGGGCGATCAGAAACAGTCAGAATATCTTCTAACGTTACTGAAGATTAGGTTGTGCTGAGAAATAACTTTTAAGGAAAATCTAACTTGTTCCAATATTGCCAAGTTAATTAGCATTGAAGTTAGCTGTTCAGGCCGACGCGTGTATAAACTCAACTGGCCTGCCAGAGACTGTGCAGCAGGACATGTTCTTGGTTTGCTTTCCTAAAACTGACCAAAATATTAGACATGGGATAGTAGTAAATTCCCCCCCCCCCCCCCCAAAAAAAGTGCATCCAAGCCCAGGATCGAGACCTCGACCTCCTGCATACAAACCTGATATTCTTTCCACTGCACCGAACGTACAGCACGAATAGTAAGTGCTGATAGACGTTGTTGCCATACATGTGGTTTTAGTGCTGCGAGAGTGCAACTCTTTAACGTTCTTTTTCTGTCAAATGTACTCACCGGTCGAAATTTTGAGACAGACTTTTTCTTTTTTTTTTATTTTTTATTTTATTTTATTTTTTATTTTTTAAACGCTGGTATGCGAGGAGTCGTGCAGCGAAGCCCGAGTGTGCGAGTTTCGCTGCACCCTGTATACGTAACAACAAAAAATGATAAAAAGATAGCTTCGGAAATTATTGTACATAAGAGAAAGTGGTATGAGAAACAAATAGGTCTGTAAACAGAAGAAAGATACGGTTAATAAACAACTACGTGTATTGTAAATATTCTACAGCAAAAAAGACATCGTTAATAACTAAACAAAAGTTAATTTGTTGTATCGATGTTGTTACTTCCATCCCGTTTCCCTTCGGAATTATTGGTTATAACAAACCTGGACCTCTCCCCATGCTGCACAGACGATGACTGCAGAGCCTCACACACTTGAGTTGGTTATGAAGGATAATGAGGAGGAGGAGCGGGAGCTCGAATCTTGTTGATCAAGGGGTCCCCGTCATTTCAGTCTGCTCCTACTGGTCCAAGGGTTTCCTGCCAACATTATATCGCGTGACTAGTGTCGAGTTCGTCATGATTTCTTACATGAGTAGCCCATCTGCCTGAGGCATGACTTTATCCCTCTCCAGTTGCGCCATGCCCTTGAATGTAATTTCCACAGTAGCCTAAGATATGTAAAGGATTCCTTGAGCGACGTCGGATTTGTAATCTGATACACCTTCGAATTTTCAGTTTATGTACGTCAAAACTTTCTCCACACGTGCTGTGAACAGTGAAAGTCAAATGGACTCTCCATGCCAGATTCGTATTTCAAAACTCAATATCTCGCCAGCCAGATGAAGTTTAAAGGATGTTGAAAGAGATGTAAACATCCATCGCCATTTCTATTTAGCATCTATCAGAGCTGTGTTCCTCAATTGTTAGTGATACAGGTTTCGTCCAGAATAAGTCTAATGCTTATTCAGAATATGAGTTGCGGACGAAGTGTAAAGTTAAATCCGCTGTCTTGTTTTGTTACTTTGTTTACGCCTTTCAGTTGGTCAGTTTTGATGCATCCGCTTCTAAAGACTGACTGGTCCAATCTCTGATTAAACTGTGACGATTTTTCTAAGTAGTTAGTGATCACTGTAGTGGAATATTTTGTAGAATTCGGAGACTGATGGCTTGTAACTGATTTTGTCTTTCTGTTTTATTTCTTCTCGGACACTGTGTGAATAACTGTGCAGATTTTATTTCTATTTCTTTTCCTTTGGGTTTCATATTTTCTATACGTACACATACCAACCTTTCTCCATTTTTATTGGTATTATGAACATCATCTGGCACGTTCTTATTTTCATTGCCTTTCCCTGCTTCTGTGTTATCTCTTGCACAGTGCAAGTATTTAAAGAAATCGTTGAATACTTCATACTTTCCCTCTGCTGTTGGTTCATGAATGGCCTGACGAACCAAATCGTTATAACCAGTGCTTATCGTGGGACTGAATGCTCCGTGGTGACAACGAATGAACGTACCGTGGTAAGGAAAGTGTCAAAGTTGAGGAGGAACGAATGGAAACGACTATCTCAGAAACGTCGAATCTCGTAGGCTGCCAGCGTGCTGCTATATTGAGCATCAGTGGAAAGCTGTTGACAAACTATGAAAATACGAGTAGGCAACAACAGTGTTGGATGTTCCAACCTCATTGCAGAACGAAGGGATCGGAGGCTTGTCCGTTCTACAATGCAGGACAGGCGACAACTGGTTGCATGATTCACAGTTCTTAAGCTAGGTCTCTGGTCTTGTCCACAATGTAGCAGCTAGGCGAATGGCTGTCCGAATTTCGCAGCCCACCATGGTAGCAGGCTGGTGAGGTTATTAATATGCTATTGGGATGTTATGGAACCTACAGTCGAATCGAAAGCACTATGACAGATGTGGAATATGTGGTCCTCATGGAGTACCAGGCTGCGTCCCTTCATGCTTGATGTCTCGCTTGACAGCTATGGCTCCTTCCAGCAGGATAATTGTCCATGTAAAATGGCCAGTGGCTTGAGGGGCACTATGAAATCAGGTTGGTGTCTATAATGAATCCTATTGGATACACCTGGAACAGTAACGGGCCCCGGCTCCAGACCCTCTGTGACCTGTTCAAAGACATGTATGTGATACCACAAACTTGCAGAAACCTACCAAAGATGTGTAGAATCCATTCCCCACAGAAAGGTTGCTGTAACGAATTCCAGAGGAGGACGAACTCGTTATGGAGCAGGTAGACGTAATGTTTCGGCTCATTGGAGTATCAATAAATAATGCATTCTCCCTCTCATGAGCTGTGGCTCTCTTTGGCCCTCCCCGTACAAAGCAAAGGCGATGTTAGTGTTCAGCCTTTTAGAAGGAATAATAGTAATCAACTTCTGTGAAACCACAAATGACTGAAGTGGCAGAACAACATTTTCAGTCTCAGGTGCGAAAGGACAAAATGGCAGCCACCAAGAGAAATGTGGTGTAATAATTTATGTTTACAGATTAACGAAAGCGGGTATTTCGAAAGAAAGTTTTAAAGATTTGGAGACAGGTTCCTCGTTACACCAAAACAAGAAGGAAAAGGTCCAGTAAAAGCGGGCTCTGATTTTAAGTGCTATGAGCGCTTGTTCAGGAGCAGAAATGTGTTTGACGGTAGCGAAGACGAACTGTCTACGGGCCCTACCAAAGTAGAACATATGTGTTTCATTGTAGGGAAGCTGAACAAATGAACTCCTAACGTACTTATTTTAGAGGTCATGTTTACTGGACGTGTTTTTCTAACTGTGGTGCCTTTCCCCCTCAAAAAATATGGAAACCAAAGAGCTTGCAGGATGATCAAGTACTCATAACTCTTAAAGCATCATTTAAGAGCCCGTATTTACTCGACATTCTTTTATATTAACAGAATCTTCCGGCGGTTCTTGGTAGAACAACATCATAATAAATGAAAAGCACCAGTTTGCTTTCGTTCTACAATATTACTTTTATTGTTAACCGGTTTTCGGCTTACAAGGCCATCTTGAGACATTTACTGAGTATTATCACCAAAGAAGTTAAATGTTAGCAGACAACATTGGAAGAGAAGTAACACATCTAGACTGAAGAAGGAACATACAGTAAGTAAAATCTTTGCAGTGAAAAAGTAAAAACTGAATAGTACATAAATAACAATGGAGTAGACAGGAAAACCTCCATTTTCGTGCAATTATTTATTTCTGTTTACCTTATTGATATTGCTTAAGTTCCTTATGTATTCTGTTTTTACATTGATAACCGTCTCTTGTTTTAATTGGTTGTGTATCACTCTCTATGTTTCATACCTCAAGATGCAGCCTTGTCTAGTATTAATTTTATTTTATTTTATTAGTTTTGTTTATTAATAGAAACTGTTATGTAGGCATGCTATTCCTATTTGTGCTAAAGGTTTTCCTGCCTACTCAATTGTTATTTACGTACAGTTTTTACAGTTTCACTGCAAAGATCTTACTTACTGTATGTTTCTACTTCAGTCTAGATGTGTTACTTCTCTTCCTAAGTTGTCTTCTAACATTTAACTTCTTTGGTGACAATACTCAGTAAATGTCTGAAGATGGCCTTGTAAGCCGAAAACCAGTTAACAATAAAAGTAATATCGTAGAACAAAAGCGACATTTTTTATTGTTTTGGTGTAAGGAATCTGCCACAAATTTTTAAAACGTCATTCTGAAACAGCCTGTATAAAACTGAAGATGAATTTTAGTGGCTTGAAAAAGATTATGGGTCAATAAACATACAGTAAAATTTCATTGTATGAGAATGATGGTGAATATTCAGTGAATTACAGTCATGAGGGTCTAAAAAAATTGAAGTAAGATCTTATGGCACCAAACTGCTTAGGTCATCGGTCTCTAAGCTTACACGCCGGACGGAGTTAACGAGCGGTTCTAGGCGATTTAGTCTAGAACCGCGCGACTGCTACGGTCGCAGGTTCGAATCCTGCCTCGGACATGGATGTGTGTAATGTCTTTAGGTTAGTTAGCCTTAAATAGTTCTTAGTTCTAGGGGACTGATGACCTCAGATGTTAAGTCCCATAGTGCTCTGTGCCATTTGAACCATTTCTTATGAAAGCTTACACACTACTTAATCTAACTTAAACTAACTTACGCTATGGACAACACACACACACCCACGTCAGAGGGAGGACTCGAACCCCCGAAGGGGAGAGCCGCGCGGACCGTGGCAAAACGCCCTAGACCGCGCGGCTACCGCGTGTGGCAAGAGGGTGTGGACACGAACAAAGTTCATACGTTGGTACTTTCTTTCATCTATCTAGAGGCAAGTAAGGAGGTGAAACTGTGGTGGAGGAAGTTTTCGTAATTCCGCACGGTGCCTGCGGACATGTCGGGACACGTGCTACGCTACCACGTTGCGATCCATCCCTTTGCGGACTTTGGCAGTTGATCTTTCGGTACGTCGAAGTGAGCTGCCTTTCGGCGCATGCTCTCCATAGGATCAGACAGACAAGTAGCTTCTTTTTGTGAGAGCCAAGCAGCCAGGGATCTGGGAGCCCTCCCCCCTGTCGCGTAGAGAGCCCCCAGAAGAGACGACAATTCGCCGGCGACTGACTTGTGAGCGGGTCTCGGCAGACGTGAGGGCCTCGTGAGGAACGTGATCGCCGGCTAACGACGTTAGGGGCCGCCGCAGCGCCGGCGTAACGGCGCAAATCCGGCGTAACGACTGCCGATATTTCTGGCAGCGGCGGCGGCGCCGGAGCGATCGCCCCCCGAGCAGCAGCAGCGGCAGGAGCGGCAGAGAGAGCGGCTCTTTCTCGCGTTAAGCGGCGACTGCGCGCGCCCAAACTTATTTTCAACTTGGCCGCTTTCTGACATGGTTATCGGGGAACTTTTCTCTGCCCCTATACGGAGCCCAGTCGCTGTGCGCGACTCACGACTTTACTCTCTAAGTTGTTCGACTTCCTTTCTTTGTTTGCTATATATACTTCTCTCAGCAAATAATGATCACAGCAGTAGGAAAAACGTCGAAATTCAGCTCGTAATCCACTTGTTATTATCTATGTGTAAAGGTGCTCCTTAGCGTGGAGTGGCAGTTAAATATAAGAACTTCAATAGGTGTGTCACCTGCGAGGAATGGACCTATAACACAAGAGGGCGGCCGGCCGAAGATTACGTACTGCAGCTAACTGGGAATCAACTAATAGCCTAGTCTAAAAACGTTAACACGAATCAACTTATTAAATAGTGATTAATTCAGTTTTTAGGATTCTGTAACAAAAAATATGAAGTTAAATTAACTGTCCATCTGAAATACACTATAGGTTTGCTCATGTCCTCAGGCATGTACGAAGCAGGATCAAGAATTTAAATAAACATCATCCTTTGTCTTTGGATACACTTTCCACATGTACAGTGTAAGGGAGACTCCTGTACGTCGTTAAACTTTTCAAACTCCCGTCTCTAGCCACCCCTATAACAGAAGTTCAATACATTTCCTTATTCTATATTTTCATTACTGCATTCACTTTTTTGTGCTGCCGTCTTTTCTTGAAGTTATAAAATTTTTCCGGAAAATTAGAGTTCTCCAAATTTATTTGTTATTTGTTTACTTATTATTTATGTATTTATTTACTATTTAATCTTCTCCCTGCTAAATTATTACTCTACTGCACACAACAATCAATAAATGAATCAAATTAAGTAGAACAGATTAATTAAATGAAAGAAACTAATTTTATTTGTAATTATCACATTCTACATGGTGAAAGACCTTCTCTTTCAAAGTAAAAGGTGGTGTAGAACAAATGCAATATGATCTGACTGTCCACATGGTTTATAAATATTTCCAAAATTATTTTACTCTCCATAAAATTATGTGACATAGGAATCAACAAAGGCTTACAAATAGCTTTAATGTACACTGAAGTGACAAAAAACATGGATCACCTCCTCATATCCTGTCGGTCTTCTTTCTGTCCAGCGCAGCGCAGGAACTCGACGCAGCATGAAGTCAACTAGTCGTTGGAAGTCCCCTGCAAAAGTATTGAGCCCTCTGGTACCGCGCGCAGCGGAATTTGAATCCCCGCCAGACGTCACGAACGTCGAAGACCCCTAGAGGTCTCTGCAACGTAAGCCGTGGCGGCGCGCGCCTCCTGGCCCCTTTTAATGTGGGGGCGCCAAAGTGGAACACGTGGCCCCAGGGGCCAATAGCGGCGCCCCCGAGAGCCGGCCACTCGCTCAGCCAGCATACTCTATCATCTCATTCCTTTCCGCCATCTGCTCCTATTCCTCGAACATATCCACATCCTCTACACCTCCCGCCGCCTTGATCCCCCTCACCCCCATGGTTGCTCCTCTCCTCTCCTCTCCCATCCCTGCCCCCTGCCACGTCTTCACTGTTGTGTCCCCCCTACCCTCCGTCTCTACACCCTACATCTCCTTTCCCAAGTTGGCTTCCATCAACTCCCCCTCCCGGACGATGCCCTCTCTCCCTCCATTTATCCCTCCTATCAACTCTGATCCTCACTCCCCCTCCTTTCCTCTGTTCTTTTCCCAGGCTCCCTCTCCTCCCCTTCCATCCTCTTTCTTCCCCACCTCCCCTCTCTTCGCCCCCTCCTCTCCCCTGAGTCCTTTCGCATTTACCTCCTCTGCCTCCTCTCATTCCTTCTCGCGTCTGCCTTTCTCTCTCTTTATTAGTCCTCTCCCTCTTTGCTTCCACCCCTTTTTCGTTTTTTTCCTTCCTCCCTCCTTGTTCTTCTCCGACCTCCAGATCCCTCCCCCTCCCCCCCCATCTGCCTCTGGCTTAGGAGTGTCATATTATTGCCGCCACTTTCGTGCAGTGTTCTACAGTGAGTGTATTACAGTGCGTGTTCCGTGTTGTGTGTTGTTTTTTTTTTGAAGTTTTGCGAACGGCCATCTTACTGTTGCTCGGTGTGCTTTTTATCTCTTGCGAACAGAAACCAGACTGTCGCTGTGTTTTTTAATTTTGTGTGTACTATGTTACTTGTCTGATTCCTGTGTCTTTTATTAACGTTGCCAACCCCTTTTGCTTTCTGTTTTAACTTTCCGCATTTTTACGCATTTTTACGCCATTTTACACTTGACGTCACTGTTGTATCGCCTGTTTTTCTTGTTTCTTTTCTTCTTCCGTTGTTTAAAAAAAATGTCTGTAGGCTGTAGAGCAGCGTACTAAGCTGCTGCCAGCCTGCCCCCTTCTGGGGGAATTGAAAATCAATAAAGGAAAAAAAAAAGCTCAGCCAGCCAGTCTAATCTCGCTTACGTCGGTTTACACCTCGCTTGCGCTAGACTGCTTTCTTCCTGGTTCGTGTACGAGTTTGTTTCCTCGTGACTCTGTTGTTCGGTCTCGTCGTATTCGTTCTGTCCTACGTTGGTCGTGTCCGTCCTTTTCCGTTGTGCTGTTGTTCGCAGGCCTCTTCGCGGCTCCCACCTCGTCTTTCGCCATTGCTACCCCCCGACCGCCCTGGTCGCAGTTACAAAAAGCCCTCCTGCCTCTGCTGGTGCAGAAACTTCTGCACCAACTTACCTCTCGAATATTGCCACAAATATTCCATGGGATTCACACCGGGCGATCTGGATGGCCAAACCATTCTCTCGAATTGTCCAGAACGTTCTTCAAACCCATCTCAGGCAACTGTGGACCCGCGACGTGGCGCATTGTCATCCATAACAATTCTATCATTATTTGGAAACATGAAGTCCATGAAATGGTCTCCAAGTAGCCGAACACAACCATAAACGGTTCAGCTGGAGCAGAGGACCCAGCCCATTCTGCGTAAATACAGCCCACACATTTATGTAGAAAGCAACAACCAGCTGCCACAGTGCCTTGTTTTCAACGTGGGTCCATGGCTTCGGAGGTAAGCGCTAAGCTCGAACCCTACTATAGGCTTTCACCAACTGACCAGCCCACGGTTTTCCAGTCTTCTAGCGCGCTATCGATGTTGTCACGAGCCTAGGAGAGACGCTGTCAGCAAAAGCAGTCGCATCGGTGGTCTACTGCCATAGCCTATTAACGCTAAAATTCAAACACTGTTGCAACCGATACGTTCGTCTTACGTCTCACATTGACTTCTTCGTTTATTTCACGCAGTGTTGTTTGAGTGTTAGCACTGGCGGTACTACCGAACGCCATTGTTGTCGGTCGTTAAGGAAGGCCGCCGGTCACTGCGTTGACCGCGCTGAAGGTCTCTGGCACATTCCTTACACTGCGGGTCTCGGAATACTAAATTCCCTAAGGATTTCCAAAGGAAATGTCCCATGTGTCTGGCTCCATCTACCATTCCTTGTTCAAAATCTACTAATTCCTGATGTGCTGCCATAATCACATCAGCAACCTTTTCACATGAATTACCTGAGTACAAATGACAGCTCCACCAGCACACTGCCCTTCTATAGCTTGTGTACGCGAAACTCTCGCCATCTGTGTAGTTGTTTATTGCTATGCCAAGACTTTTGCCAACTCGGTGTATTACGCAGAACTTTAACGTGTAGAACGCTAAATGATTACAAATGCTGTACGAAAAAAACCTCATGTGTGACAACAAGAAAAACTGTATAAACGGGGGAAACTGCTTATGTCGGTCTGTAGCACACTTTCCCTCACGTGATCCTAAAATCACTCACTGTAACATAAACACATGATGTGCTCTAAGTACACCGTTCAAAAATGTACTCAGTGTCTCGAAATATACTGGCACCCCTAACCCACGCATATCACTTAATATTGTAAACAGAGCAGTCCCAAACACATGTATGCCAACTAATAATGGGATGCAGCCTCCGCTGTTGTTTTCAGCCAGTCAGAACCAAGCACGTTTACGACAGCTTCGCGCCCAGGAAGTGTAATAGCGGTTTTCCTTCAGAATTTAAACTATTTACTACGTGAGCAATCAGAATCTGTTTAACATGGCACTTGCACTGAATGAATGGGAGCATGTCTGACAAATATTTTTCAATTTAACGGGAAAATTGTAGATAGAGAGTTGGAACTAGCACTACATTTGTGGGTTAGTTGCGACACTGTGCACACTGTTGTTGATCTACAACAACTTTACAACTCGTACACAATTTTGTTTTAAAAAGTTTGATCCTGCTATTTAGCAAAAAAATTGCTCTGAGCACTATGGGACTTAACTGCTGTGGTCATCAGTCCTCTAGAACTTAGAACTACTTAAACCTAACCAACCTAAGGACATCACACACATCCATCCCCGAGGCAGGATTCGAACCTGCGACCGTAGCGGTCACTCGGTTCCAGACTGTAGCGCCTACAACCGCACGGCCACTCCGGCCGGCCGCTATTTAGCAGTGTGCGTCAAAAACTTCCAATTTAGCTTCATCGAATACGCTGGTCAAGATAGGTAAACTCAAACAGCTTATGAATGTTTTGCAAAAATTGCAAGAGATGCGTTTCAGAGACTAAAACCACTTCAACACTACGCGATATAAAAAAGTAAAATCTGCTGTCAGAAGAGGAACACAATATGTGTATTTGAATTTGTGTTTCAAGATTCAGTCATAGACAGCATCTTACCATTCCACATATACATCGACTTTGCTACTCCGCAATCCACAGTACGGTGCGTGGCGGAGGGTACCCTGTACGAGTACTTGTCGTTTCCTTTCTTGTTCCACTCACAGATAGACCGAGGGAAAAGCAACTGTCTGTATACCTCCATACTGCTTATTGTGCTGCGATGTTTAGGGAAACTTGTTGGGCTTTCGTCCAAGAAGGTTGCTTGTGGTTGGGCAGTTTGTTAGTTGGTCTTAGACTATATATTGTAAGGCCTCAGACAATGCAAGAAGAACACAAATAGGACGTTAATAAGGTGGTGATGTGGCAACGTTCATCTTAGGTAGTGGCTTAACTCGTTCCGGCGTAGCTAAAAGCGCCGGCACGGAGATGAAGATCGCAAGAGCAGGGAAGCCGCTGAGACGTTGAGAAGTCAGCCACTAGCCCGCACCACGACAGCGACGGCCTCTACAAGGCGAGAACAAAAGCACCGCTGCTGCCAGTCTCGGCCACGCAGTTCCAGGCAGGCCTCGCACACCACTGGACCGGGACTCGTACGCCGGCCCAGCCGTAGCCCGACACTAAGATAGCCGCCGTTAGTGCTGCACACCCGCTGCTTACGTGGGCATAGTCCGTAGCGAAGAACACTGCTTGTTTGCACGTCGCCCTTCGCTTCCGACGCCGTTGTAAATTCAAAGTTAAGTGTTGTCAGTTTTTTATTGGAATAAAAACTATTAATGTGATTTCCCTGAATTGTTGGGTAGCATTGTGAGAACGCAGCATCCTTTAGGCACGCTATAAGCGACGAGTGAGCAGCACCCCACATAACTATTCCCTATTTCTGCGCCTCAGCGAAACACCCCGCGGTTATGAAGTGGTTGAAGATATTTGCTACATTGGGCAGTAGAGGGTCAGTAATAACCTTCATCATTTGAACTGTGATGAAACTGCGTGCAGAAGATGTTGTGTTGGCAGGAGAGCCAACACCGTGTTACTAGTGGAGACCGAAATGCACGCGTTTTAGCTCACGCAGGCAGCCGTGAGGAGGGAAGAACTATACTGACGTGGGGTCTGGAACATGACAAGGAATTAGAATTTAGAGAGCGGACGTAATTAATTTCACACTTAACTTTAATCCATTAACGATGAACGTCGCTCTTGAAGGTACATGATTCCCAATATTATCTGTTCAGAAGACGTATAGTAACTGAATATGGCGCCTTGCTAGGTCGTAGCAAATGACGTAGCTGAAGTCTATGCTAAACTGTCGTCTCGGCAAATGAGAGCGTATGTAGACAGTGAACCATCGCTGGCAAAGTCGGCTGTACAACTGCGGCAAGTGCTAGGGAGTCTCTCTAGATTAGACCTGCCGTATGGTGGCGCTCGGTCTGCAATCACTGATAGTGGCGACACGGGGGTCCGACGTACACTAACGGACCGCGGCCTATGTAAAGGCTACCACCTAGCAAGTGTGGTGTCTGGCGGTGACACCACAGAAGATACTGATCTGATAGTCAAAATAGCACTTTCAGATTGAGTTTTTCGTGGCTACATTAACTTATCCCCTTGAAGTAATCAACGAGGCTCTCTTACGTTTGTGTTTCAAGTGTTATTATTGGTTAGGTGACATAGCGGCTCAGTTCTTTGGCGGGGACAAGTGGATTACCTCCATCTTTTACTTTGTCCATACCAAGACCAAGCAGGTTTTCCCGTAGTACAGGTGTTCTCATTCTGTTGTCGGTCAGTGTATGCGTATGTCTCAGTTTTCCATTTTTCACTGCTTGACTGAATCGGTTCCGGTTCTGCTTGTAAGCAACATTACTTTCTTGGGTTGGGTTTAGCTTGTATGCTCGATACGCAGCGTCTCTGAGATTAATGAGCTTTTTAGTTCTTCAGTTAGTAAATCCATGAAGTTATTCATTTATTTCCGAGAACGGAATAGAAGTCCCCCCTCAAACTATTTCTTGCGCCTCAGTTGCAAGTTCATGTACATTAATTCGTTTGAAGTCTCGTTAGTAGTCAATTGTGGTTCCTTTCTGTGAAATTTTAAAGTGTACTTAATAAAAATTGTCACAGGTAGATGGAGATATTTAAGAGGCACAAATTATTCTGCTTGGCGATTTCATTGCAAATATATCTATGAGAATGTGACTGCTGTCCGTATTATGGGTAGAATCAAGGTGAAAACATGCGTTTAAATTTCACAGTGGAAAGAATATCGTATAGACACCTTTGAAGATGAAAGCATCCGTTTTAATTTCACACTGGAAAGACTATAGTATGGAAAATTATGTTAGAGTCCCCCAGCTATAACTATATACTCGGATGCAATAGGGTAAAAACCAGCAATTCGTGTTTAAACTAGATTGTAAATTTCTTTGTAATTAATAATCAGAGAGATTGGAATTTGGATGAGTTATAGGTACCAAATCAATCTATGAATCTAATTTGAAATCGCATCCAAGTGTACCCCTCACTGATAGTAATGCTAGAAAAATTGAAAGTAGTGGGGTTTAACCCCAACTATTCTAGGCATACATTTGTTGACAGAAATACAATACTTGAGCTGTCGCTATCCCTTTACGTTATTAATGAAGGGAGGCGTTTGCATTGCACAATGACAGGTGCTTCATCGTATACGGCACCATTATGCTAACAGGACGTTACACCACGTATTACGAAGAAATATGCGAAAAGTCAGACAGAGGAATATTGTGTGAAATATTCGTCGAATGAAAGATATTCACGTGTTCTATCTACTGGAGCATCGGCGGACAGTGACAACGTAAGCAGACTGCCTGTCGTAACCACGGCGAGGGCTATTCCGTGCAGGATAACCTGTCCTTTGTGCCTTCACCATACGGTTAATGGCCCCATTTCACGTGGGGGATGCAGACGAACGTAACTCCGCCCTAAAAGTTGCTGTCCATCAAACTGCAACAGCCACATTTGTAAGCCCGAAACCTGTGATATTATCTTCACATTTATGCGTTACATATAGCTTCTCTAAAAGTAATCGGCATTTCTTTATTTTAGCAATTATCTTTTCAAGTTTTCTACAGATGTTTTAGTTGTTGTTTGTAGTGGTCTTCAGTCCTGAGACAGGTTTGATGCAGCTCTCCATGCTACTCTATCCTGTGCAAGCTTCTTCATCTCCCAGTACCTACTACAACCTACATCCTTCTCAATCTGCTTGGTGTATTCATCTCTTGGTCTCCCTCTACAATTTTTACCCTCCTCGCTGCCCTCCAATACTAAATTGGTGATCCCTTGATGCTTCAGAACATGTCCTACCAACCGATCCCTTCTTCTAGTTAAGCTGTGCCACAAACTTCTCTTCTCTCCAATACTATTCAATACCTCCTCATTAGTTATGTGATCTACTCATATAATCGTCAGAATTCTTCTGTAGCACCACAAATCGAAATCTTCTATTCTCTTCTTGTCCAAACTAGTTATCGTCCATGTTTCACTTCCATACATGTCTACGCTTCTTAGGAATACTTGCAGAAACGACTTCCTGACACATAAATCTATATCCGATGTTAACAAATTTCTCTTCTTCAGAAACGCTTTCCTTGCCATTGCCAGTCTACATTTTATATCCTGTCTACTTCTACCATCATCAGTTATTTTGCTCCCCAAACAGCAAAACTCCTTTACTACTTCAAGAATCTCATTTCCTAATCTAATTCCCTCAGCATCACCCGACTTAATTCGACTACATTCCATTATCTTCGTTTTTTTTGTTGATGTTCATCTTATACCCTCCTTTCAAGACACTGTCCATTCCGTTTAACTGCTCTTCCAAGTCCTTTGCTGTCTCTGACAGAATTACGATGTCATCGGCGAACCTCAACATTTTTATTTCTTCTCCATGGATTTTAATACCTGCTCCGAATTTTTCTTTTGTTTCCTTCACTGCTTGCTCAATATACAGATTGAAAAACATCGGGCATAGGCTACAACCCTGTCTCACTCCCTTCCCAACCACTGCTTCCCTTTCGTACCCCTCGACTCTTAAAACTGCCATTTGGTTTCTGTACAAATTGTAAATAGCCTTTCGCTCCCTGTATTTTACCCCTGTCACATTCAGAATTTGAAATAGAGTATTCCACTCAACATTGTCAAAAGCTTTCCCTAAGTCTACAAATGCTAGAAACGTAGGTTTGCCTTTCCTTAATCTAGCTTCTAGTCCGCAGCCCGTGTTCGTGCGGTAGCGTTCTCGCTCCCCACGCCTGGGTTCCCGGGTTCGATTCCCGGCGGGGCCAGGGATTTTCTCTGCCTCGTGATGACTGGGTGTTGTGTGATGTCCTTAGGTTAGTTAGGTTTAAGTAGTTTAAAGTTCTAGGGGACTGATGACCATAGCTGTTAAGTCCCATAGTGCTCAGAGCCATTTGAACCATTTGAATCTAGCTTCTAAGATAAGTCGTAGGGTCAGTATTGCCTCCCGTGTTCTTTTAGTATGAATTACAATAGTATTCAGATAGAAATAAATAGAATTATTGGCAGATGGATGGTAATGTGGAAAAGATAATTGATATGTTATCCATAAAATGACGATCTAGGTATGCATACACAAAAATGATTGAAAAATATGTGAATATATTGAAAGTTAAATTTCAGTGCTAGGATCATGAGACTCGAGAAATTATTGTAATTTTTGGATACAATTTAAATATTCTGCTTACCTTGGTCCCCACATGTCACAGAAACATATAATTGGTTTTCTGTAGAATAAAACAGGAAGCAAAGTTACATCGAATTCCGCGCGGAAATGAATATCGTAACTAAGAGAAAGCAAACATGTGAACAACGTATCGATCTGTGCTTAGCAATTAGTGCCTATGATCACGGCCTTGTGATAGCAGTTCCGCCATTTAAAAGCCAAGTTATCGACGTATATACGTACCACCACATCACAGACAGCTCTGCTAGCAAGAGCCGTGACGGTGACAGCTCTCCACCGCAGCCACCTTAACGTTCAGCCGTCGGCACCCAGACTGAGGATTCCAACGTCGAGCGTTGAACGTACCGAGATCCTGCCGTCACATGGTGGAACAGCACGTTGGAGAGTCTTCCAAGACGTGAAAATCAATATCTATGATGCCAGATACTCTGAATTTGCATTTGAACGTTCACCAATGAGATGGCAGAACGCCGCCTACGTCATATTCACGCCCTCTCCCTTCAACAGAGTCCCAAGGCGCCATATTTGCTTTCAGTTGAAAGTCATACTTACATTTGCCGTTTCTGTGCACTAGAAAATTGAGGATATCTCGAAAACCCGTCGTTAATGAGATGATTCGTCATAATAAAATGACAAGGAACGTCACAATCGTGGTTAATGAACTATTGTAAAGTGAGTATTATGAAATTATCCCGTTTGAAGCGAACGACACACTTGGGATCCATCATACACGCGTTGTTCTTGGTATAATTTATCGAAATTAAATTTCACTTACTAACATAGTTGCGATTAAAGCTTGCAGTAGCTGTAACGAACACTTGTAGACGGTTTAGTTCAGCGAGAAGCGTTGCAAATCTATAGCGACAAACGTAATGCTTTGTAGATTCGCGTCCCACTAGAGCAAAATTTTTTTGACTAATTACCATATTAATAGGTTCTGATTGTTTATTATTAGCTTAATATAAGTGTACACTATAATAGTCGATGGTTCGACTAGCTTAATCTACAGGCCAGCTTGCACAACTTGCAGGAAGTCATTTTACCGTTTCTTCTTTTATGATCTGTATTTCATATGGTTTAAATATTTTGCTGCAGCATAGGATCAGTGATAAAGTAAGAATGACCTTAGGGCTTTACTAAAAAAATGCAGATGATGAAATAATTTTTACCTCATGTGGAGAACTGTTGCAAAGTTATATCCCAATATTAGTAATGGAACTCTTATAAACCGATCTCTTTATTGACTGATCATGGTACTTTCTTTCTTGACTTATGACTTGTCCGTGGGTACTGAAGTTTCTGTTTATGTATACTACAGGCAGAACAACCTAGCATATGGACACGGGAGGAAATGTACATTTTAATAAAGTTACGACGGTCCATTTCGTAAACTTTATGATTTAAAAGTCAGATACAGCTGACAACTGCACCTGGAGAACGTTACGACCACGTACACCACGTTAGGGCTCACGTGCCGTATGCACAATTCGTGTCGCTTCTGAGCGTTCAGCACCACGCTTAACTCGACACGCTCAACGTTGTTCTCACGCACGATCCATGTGCCGACGGCTAGCCGTGTCGTCTCTAATGGCTTCAACACAGACGTAGCGTTAAATGCCTAAAGTCTTCTTGTTGCCCCGGTGCGTATCTTACACTTCCATACATTGTAACTAATGATGTGTTGTCTTCTCGAAGGCAGGTATGTGGAACCAGGAACTATTTTCAGCTACAGGCATGGAAAGCGGCCTCAGAACTACACTCACGCTTAACTGTGTGCTGGACTGTTGAACAGTAAACCGGCGCATAGATTGGATCACGCTGATGCCAAAAATTGCGGTACGCAGTTTATTCCGTGTACGCACGTCAAGAATTGTAATTTATGTCGATCTCTGCTTTTAAAGACTTGTTAAGTAAACTGAAATGGGTAAGTGCTTAGCACCAAGATACTATGAAGTCAGTTTACATCTATGCACGATATGTAGACTGTCAGCATGATGAATACAATTGTGACATACATGGTAAGGTGTTCTTGTTTTTATTTCTTCACCTAAATACATCGTTTCATCTCCTTTTATAATCGCTATAATTTTATAATGAAAGAAAATATTTTGTTAAATTTATTTAGTAGGCAGGTAGGCGATTAGTATTTGAGTCGTCAGTACCACAACGTAACAGGCATCCTCAGTAAATTCAACAACACCAATTCTAATAATATCAGTCGAATAAAATTTCGGTATCACTTTTCGACACATCGTCTATTGATCAAGGAAACTCAGGTGCAATTATTAGTCTCATAGCAGTCCAAACAAACAGAGCACTTTGCCCAGATGAGGTGGCTTGCGTGCCTGTAGGATACACATACAGGGCAAGTGTAGGGAAACACCAAAGACTCGACACATTATCATGGCTAATACGGTACAGAAATAGCAATGGCATTCAGACAGCTTTGAATCGATAAATATAGGTCCTGTATGGTTATTAAGATAATCTTATATCATCCTTAGCGCAATATAGTGGCAAGCTGGGGTAACGATGGTGGAGGTGGATACCAATCACCCACTGTTCACTCCAAGCTAGCTCACAAATGCTCGATAATATTGGGATGTTGATGGACACCGAAACTACCACTATTCATCATCGTGCTCGAAGGAACAGTCCTGGAGGAAGAAAAATGCGCAAACATTGAACTTGTCGATCACGATCTCAGCATAAGTATTGGGGAACAAAGATTTTACCATCGGATGGACATGTTCAACCTAAAGAGACAGGTAATACTCGGCAATGATACCCCTTGCAGAGAACTATGGAAACGTGGAATACCACTTTATGGCCGCCCATATCACACCACACCAAACGACCAGAAGCAGGAAACAGGGCAAAATAGCTCTCATCCAACTGTATGACTCCGTTCAACTGCTCCATATTCCAAGTTTTGTGACTTCGGCATCACGTTTTCCTTTTACGGGCATTTGCATTACTGATGAATGCATTTGTGATAATTTACTGAAACAGAGGAAATGAATACAACAGAACACGAATAAGTAGTTTTGAGACGTAAAATTGCGAAAGAAGAAGAGAATAAAAAGGTAGAAAAGCAAGGCCAACTAAATCCTTGGACAAGAAAAAACATACAGGACTTAAATAACGAAGGGAGAAAATACAAATATGCAGTAACTAGAGCCGGAAAGAGAATACATACACCTGAAGAATGCGATTGATTGAAAGTGAGAAATGTCTAAGCAGAAATAGCTAGAAAAAGAACTAGGGAAACCTGAAATTACTAGGAGAAAGGTAGATGCCATTTATAGAAAAATTAAAGAGGCCTTTACAGAATAGAGAAGCAGCCGTATGAATATCAAGAGTTCAGATGGTAAGGCAGTAGTAAACAAAGAACGAGGAGCTGATTCGAATATGTAAAAGGGCTATGCAATGGAAATTAAGCTGAAGGAGGGATTATGGAAATGAAGAGGAATTAAATAAAGCTGTTGTTGTTGCTGTGATCGTCAGTCCTGAGACTGGTTTGATGCAGCTCCCCATGCTACCCTATCCTGTGCAAGCTTCTTCATCTCCCAGTACCTACTGCAGCCGGCCGAAGGGGCCGTGCGGTTGTAGACGCTACAGTCTGGAACCGCGTGACCACAACGGTCGCAGTTTCGAATCCTGCCTCGGGCATGGATGTGTAATGTCCTTAGGTTAGTTAGGTTTAACTAGTTCTAAGTTCTAAGGGACTAATGACCTCAAAGGTTGAGTCGCATAGTGCTCAGAGCCATTTGAACCACTTTGAACTTACTGCAACCTACATCCTTCTGAATCTGCTTAGTGTATTCATCTCTTGGTCTCCCTCTACGATTTTTATCCTCCACGCTGCCCTCCAATGCTAAATTAGTGATCCCTTGATGCTTCAGAACGTGTCCTACGGAACGGTCCCTTCTTCTAGTCAAGTTGTGCCACAAACTCCTCTTCTCCCCAATCCTATTCAATACCTCCTCAACAGTTATGTGATCTAATCTTTAGCATTCTTCCGTAGGACCACATTTCGAAAGCTTCTATTCTCTTCCTGTCCGAACTATTTATCGTCCATGTTTCACTTCCATCCATGGCTACACTCGACACAAATACTTTCAGAAACGACTTCCTGACACTTAAATCTATACTCGATGTTAACAAATTTCTCTTCTTCAGAAACGCTTTCCTTGCCATTGCCAGTCTACATTTTATATCCTCTCTACTTCGACCATCTTCAGTTATTTTCCTCCCCAAACAGCAAACCTCCTTCACTACTCTAAGTGTCTCATTTCCTAATGAAATTTCCTCAGCATCACCCGACTTTCTTCGACTACATTCCATTATCCTAATCTTGGTGTTGTTGATGTTCATCATACATCATCCTTTCAAGACACTGTCCATTCCGCTTAACTGCTCTTCCAAGTCCTTTGCTGTCTCTGACACAATTACAATGTCATCGGTGAACCTCAAAGTTTTTTTTTCTTCTACATGGATTTTAATGCCTACTCCTAACTTTTCTTTTGTTTCCTTTACTGCTTGCTCAATATACAGATTGAATAACATCGGGGATAGACTACAACCCAGTCTCACTCCCCTCCCAACCACTGCTCCCCTTTCATGCCCCTCGACTGTTCTGTACAAACTAGTTTCTGTACAAACTGCAAATAGCGTTTCGCTCCCTGTGTTTTACCCCTGCCACCTTTAGAATTTGAAAGAGAGTATTCCAGTCAATAAATGAAGCTATGACGCGGAATAATATACAACGAGAGGAACTTGATACAGCACTGAAATAACTAACTGCAAACACGGCCCTGGACGAGAACAGTTGAGACCCCTGGGAGAACTGGCCATATCAAAATATTCCATCTGATATGCAATAATTACGACACAGACGAAATACCCTCGGAGTTTAGGAAGAACATAATAATTCCAGGTGGTGATGAGTGTAACTAGTACGGAAGCATCAGTTTGGCAGGTCACACATACAAGATAATCACAGGAATTATTTACGGGAGAATGGAGTAACTGTTGGAAGCCAACCAAGGGAAGATCAGCTTGGGTTTCTGAGAAATGTGTGAGTATGTATTGCAATACTGACCTTACGAGATATCTTACAGATTAGCTTAAAGAAAGGGAAACCTAAGCTTATAGCATTTGTAAATTTAGGAAAGCTTGAGACAACGTCGACTGGAATACACTCTTCGAAACTCTGAAGATAGTGGGGATGAATTACTGGGAACTAGAGGTTATTTAAAGCTTGGACAGAAGCCGGACTGCGGGAATCACAGTTCAAGGACAAGGAGGTAGCATTATAATCTGTCCCCGATATCGTTTACTATGTGCATCAATGAAGCAGTAAAGAAAACCACGGAGAAATTTGCAAAGATAATTAAATTTCAATGAGAAGAAATATAAACTTCAAGGTTTGTCGACGACATTAGTGAAATCCCTGGGCTAGGAGGACAGAGGATGAGGTTATATTTGTGGAAAGGGGCCCAAATAAGTTACTGCCAGCTGCACTCAACATATGAACCTTATTTGTTAAAACACACAATCACACAAGCAAGAATTAAAAATTCTCAACGTTTTAACGAAAGACCTCATTTGATTTAATTTAGATCGGGTGAAGGCCACATCTAAAATCCAAGGCACAAGGCCTAAGCGAGGAACTGAGGTACAGGAGTTCTTCAATATAAATAGGCTGAGAGCCTTACGTTTTTCCCATAGGACTCGGCTAACGGCCACACATTAATCAAGAACAGTGTTACGGCTTAAGGCCGAAACAAATATTTTCAATGTTCAATCTAAGTAAGCTGGAAACTCAGCTGACGGACGCATCTCAACAAACAATTTAACGGCTTAAGGCCTCGGAAGCAGAGCTGTTAGTTTGAAAAAGGCTGAAGGCCTTATCTTAAACCGAGCGAGGTGGCGCAGTGGTTAGCACACTGTACTCGCTTTAGGGAGGACGACGGTTCAATCCCGTCTTCGGCCATCCTGATTTAGGTTTTCCGTGATTTCCCTAAATCCCTTCAGGCAAATGCCGGGATGGTTCCTTTGAAAGGGCACGGCCGATTTCCTTCCCAATCCTTCCCTAACCCGAGCTTGCGCTCCGTCTCTAATGACCTCGTTGTCGACGGGACGTTAAACACTAACCACCACCACCACCTTATCTTAAAATATTTCGCGTGAAACTTGGCTGAAGGCCTCATACTAAGGAATAACAATCTTATGACTTAAGGGCAAGTGAAGGACTTTGAATTTTTTAATTTAAGAGAGATTAAAACACTGCTGAAGGCAGAGAACAATTTTACAGTCAAAGTGTAAAGGTAAGACCTTCTAATTTTCAACTAAAATAAGCTAAAGTCTTTATCCTAAAATGCTTCACATAAAACTCAGCTGAAGGCCGCATATAAAACCCAAACAATCTCACAGCTTAAAACCTAGACAAGAAATTTCCAATTTTTTAATTTCAGCTGGAAAACTCGGCTGAAGACCACATACAACTATAAAATATTTCCTACGGTTTAAGGCCTATACACAAGGAATTTTCAATTTTAATCTTGAAAGGCTGAAACTCGGCTGAAGGCCCCATACCAAACAAGAATCCAAGGGTCGGCCTGTGAAGGTGTCACTAACGCACGTTTAGGTGAGACAGGCAGCCAGACCGACAACCTCTTAATCGGAAGGCAACCCAATCGAAAGCCAGCCGACGAACCAACCAGCCAACAAGATGGCAATAGCACAACGGTTTGGATACTGGTGCCCAATCCAGCCAAGTCTGAATAAACGCCCAAAACTACCAATACACCTCGTGATGACTGGGTGTTGTGTGATGCCCTTAGGTTAGTTAGCTTTAAGTAGTTCTAAGTTCTGGGGGACTAATGACCATAGATGTTAAGTCCCATAGTGCACAGAGCCATTTGAACCATTTTACCAAGACACCTCAGCTGTCGAACTACACGCCGTGCTGGACAGCATCAACATGACGAGGAAAATTCACTGCCGAAAATTACGTCAACACCCAGGGCAGCCGGCCGCGGTGGCCGTGCGGTTCTAGGCCCTACAGTCAGGAACCGCGGGACTGCTAAGACCGCAGGTTCGAATCCTGCCTCGAGCATGGATGTGTGTGATGTTCTTAAGTTAGTTAGGTTTAAGTAGTTCTAGGTTCTAGGGGACTGATGACCTAAGATGTTAAGTCTCATAGTGCTCAGAGTCATTTGAACCATTTTTGAACCCGGGGCAGGTAACCGGAACGTCAACGGCCGCAAGACAGAAGATACCGCTGGTACACTTCATTTATAAAGGTATGAATTAAATTAAGTTAAACACCACACGCCCGAGGCAGTATTCGAACCTGTGCCGTAGCGGTCGCTCGGTTCCAGACTCTAACGCCTAGAACCGCGCGGCCACGCCGGCCAGCAGACCAGTCTTCGGACAGAAGTCCACAACAATGGACGTGTCCAGGGCCGTTGCTGCCTTTAGGCGAAGCTAGGCTGCAACCTAAGGAGGCAAAATTTTAACGACGGCAAAGGGAGTAAAAAATGAATTTCGAATCAAATGGAGCAAGTGACGAAAAAATTGAAAATGAGAAAAAATTAAAAATGTAATTGTTTTCAAGAGCATACGGAACAGTTACTTAGTAAGTCTTTACATACTTTTGAGAAAGTAAACACATCGTCTCTACATACATCAAAACTAAAGCAGACGCTGCTGAGTACAAATCGGAAACAAACTTGAACTTGATTCATGTATGTCGAAAGCTGGAGCAGATCACCTGAGGTGGTTTCCGATCGTGTTGCGACTTGATAGCATACCTCCCTCAGTCCTTCTTCTTGCTTTTTACCTTTCTTTCTGTAGATCATTTTCGAAGCGTCAGTTGCATTGAGTGGTTCTGTTGAGCGTTTTGGTTCTATTATTATTTCCTGTGGATAATCGATCACGTATTCTCACGCTCGGTTCTGTACTTCTCTTTCAACGTATCTAAGATAAGTAAAACGTAAGTGCAGTTCATTAAACCCACACTTATAAATGAGTTGATATGTGTCAGTATAAGGAGATTTGCATTGTTGTGCAGCTAGATGTTGGTGGTGGTGGATGAGTGGTGATATCTGGGAGACTCATAGCACAAAAAACGAGGGGCGTTATTTTTCAATTCTCGCACAGGGAAGCAAAACACCAAGCAACGGCCCTTGCCCTATTTAGAGATTTACTTGATTTCAAACTGATCCCTGTCTAGTACTCGTATCATGAAGAAGTCGCATTATAGCATGAAATATTTCTAGTGAACTCGCCTTTCTAAGGGACGATTAACTCTCACCTTCTGTCCTTCTAGTTACAGAAGTAGCACAGATAATGAATAAATAAAGATAGAGTGCGTATTAATCCACAAAATATAATAAGTACGCACCATGGTAACTGATAACATGTACCATCTTTCTAGATAATTGGGGGAAAAAGGATTACGGTAGAGGCACACAATTTTACTCAGAACTGTAAATGTTACTTGGGCTGAGCTTTTCCCACCCGTTTTCTATTGGAAACGGATCTAGGATTCTCACTGACCATGAAAGTATCTCAAGACCACACATACAGTTCACTGAGACACGTGCTATGTGAAGAGGAGCATTGTCCTGTTGGAAAATGTCATCACGATGGTCTCATGTGAACGGTAACAAAGGAGGACGCAGGAAATTAGTGACTAGCATTCTGTGTTAGAGTTCCCTCGATCACTACTGGCCGTGACCTGAAGACCTATACGTTGGCTCTGCACTCAACGGCTGTACCTGTCCAAAATATTGGGAGAACGCAATTTGTCGTGAGGCTGCCACCATATTGGCCGATGCTGTCGTACAGGGTAGTGCAGAACCGCGATTCATCGGTGGACGCAATCCAACACCATTCGTGAGCAGTCCATGCTTTCCAATGACTTCTACGCTGCAAACGTGGCTGTCTGCGCTGTAGTGCTGACTGCAGCAAATGCACGGGGCGGTAATTGCCTGGTCCAGCTGCTGCACGATGACACAGAATGTTGCAGGCAGTCCATTACGTGTTATCGTATGGCACGCGCAGATGTGGAGGGCTTACGGCGAGCTTGGTAAGCAATACCGCGATCGTTGTGGTCAAACGTGATCGACTGGAGGGTCGTGACGACCGTGCCTGTCCTCTTGCAGTCCAGCATCGGGCAGCTGTCACACCAGAACGCCCCACAAATATCTATACTGCACGATTTGGCCAGCCGTCCAAACGGTTGGCCACAATGACGAACAATTAAAACTCTGTTATCACGCACCTTCGTGCCCTTCAGAGTAATAAATCCACATCTGAAACTGTTCACGATCCTCGCACACTCCAGCAGACCTGGTAACAGCACCAAACACGAACAGCGCTAACGTCCTCTGGTGGCTCTTGTTCCTGTCACACAGAACAGCTGCTCTAATAATTTACGCAGCCGCCGTTGGCGAGCACGTGTGGGAAGCTGCGCTGACATCCGCCCATGTCTTTTGTGAGCTTCACTTTCCCGTCAGGTACTATAATGTTCAATTATGATCAAACATTCTACTTTATTTTCCTTTTATTTGGAAAACTAACGCGATATCGCTCTAATGATATCGAACACAATGAGCAAGCAAGTTACTGCGGTGGACGTACCTCTGTCCAGTTACACGAAAAACAGTACAATGAAACAATCGCACTTGTGTGTAGCTGTAGCGACTATGAACTGTTTATTCGAATGCTGCACCCACTTCGCAAGTCATCAGCGAGCAAGCCAATTTGTTCCATAGAAGTGGTTGAAGTTGTGGCACAGAGTTGTATAAATTGTTTGGTAGGAATCTAAAAGATTCTGCAGGCAGTAAACACTCTCTATCACTGTGGTACATATCCAGTAAGGGTAGCCATATCAATATAGCAGATATCTGCAGTAAGCATCTCAGAAACCGTTTCGTCTAAGCATGTGAATGCGCCTGTAACTTACAGATAAGATTTTGTTGCGCTCAGGCATTACGAATAATCTCTATGTTGCCCGGTTCGCGAAACGGTGCCACAAAAGAGTATTGAAAGAAAAATATATTTAGGAGGAATTTATATCAGTACTATGAATTCTACCCGTTGCTTACAAATCCTCGCTAATTATGGTGCAGAATTGTAACCTTATACTAAAATGCTTATTGCTTCAATGAACTTAACTTACAACAGCCAAGGGAAAAAATTAGTAACAAACTGCTCAATTTGTCAGGGCGCAAACAAAAAAACGTTAGGCCTTGAAGGGTCCAATGAACTGTAGAAACTTACAAAATGCGGACAACGGAAAATTAATGTAAAATATACTGCTAATGTTGACTCTGCACATAGACAAAACATATGCTAAGGTAAAAAAAAACCAAGCAACTACGATTGAGTTCTACAGTGACAGTGTACAGTAGTATGTTCCACGAATGGGAAAAGGTAACCGTTTAATAAAAGAAACAGTCGGCCAAAGAAATGAATAGGGTTTGATACTGCTTCATACCAAATGTGTTTTCAGTGTACTTCATGCATTTGACTTAACATCTGCCTCTTTTACTTAAAGTGCGGATATATGCAATGCCATAACAAACGTGCAAACATACTATTAATACTCATTAAAAAAGATAGTGAATGGTTCCAGACAGTTTGCTGAAACCACCAGACCTGAATTCATTCTCTGATTTAAATTATTCCGAAGTTCGAAGATTGCTGATATTTGATCACGCAACTGGAGGGCGCGAAACAGAAGGGCTGAAAAAGCATAAAGGCCTTTGCTGCTTGACATGGGGTTCAAATTTTGTCGATGGTGATGGTAAGTTTTTGACGTAGAACAATAGCAATGTCCTTAGTGTGGTCAGAAAACGTAATATGGAGGAATATCAAATAATTACTGACACGAGAAATGCGAAGAAAAATAAGGAAAAGCAGTGGAAAAAATTAAAAGAACACAGCAGATACCTGCAACTCACTGATCGCTGGAAGAAAAAAGTGTGAACCGCAAGACTGCAACACAGGCAGCCTGAAACCTTAGACCAGAGTGGAGACATACCACAAAATTTCAAAAGCTTCGCCATACGCTTCTCGTCATCAGATAAAATAAACACAGTATGGGTATGAGGAAGGCGAATGGGACGGCAAAGACATGTGGTGTCACCGCCAGACACCACACTTGCTAGGTCCGGTAGTATACGTCGGACCCTCGTGTCGCCACTATCAGTGATTGCAGACCGAGCGCCGCCACACGGCAGGTCTAGAGAGACTTCCTAGCACTCGCCCCAGTTCTACAGCCAACTTTGCTAGCGATGGTTCAGTGACTTCTACGCTCTCATTTGCCGATACGATAGTTAGCATAGTCTTCAGCTACGTTATTTGCTACGACCTAACAAGGCGCCATTATCACGGCTTGAATTGTTGTTACGGCATTGTAAAATACCCATTGCTTTGAGCGACCGTCTTTTCAGGTCCTTACGCTATGGCAATATATAAGTTCCGAGTAACATGTGAGCCCAGAAAGCTCACCGGGCATTTCCAATGAAGAACAGTGTCCCTCCTCTTCAACTCAGGGGAGCTTAAAACAGAATGAGAACGCTGCAGAAAAAAGCACACATCCTCCTCGGTCGAAAACTTGAAACCGCGCTTCTCTGCCCATTCACTCAACCGTCGAAGAGTCAGTTGCAGGTGATGTATTTTCGCTGCAAGGCTTGAAGAGAAACAAAAGACAGAGAAGTCATCCACAACAAGGAACACCAGACAGAATATTTAACAACTTCTATGGAAAAGACAGTCACACTTAAATCAGCACCTTGAGTGATGCCATTACCGTAGCTGAGTGGACAGCGCACCGGATTGTCATGCCGGGGGGCCCGGAATCGATTCCCAGCTGGATTGGACATTTTCTCCGCTCAAGGACTGGGTGTTAATGTCACCATCATCATCATCATCATCACCATTTCATCCTCATCGAGGTGCAAGTCGCCGAAGTGGCGTCACCTCAAAAGACTTGCCGCACGCGATCAGGTCTACCCGCTGGGAAGCCCTCGCCACACGACATTTCATTTGAGCGATACTGTCCTCCTTCTAAAAGCAATCAGAGAGGACGTCACCGACTGCATATCGGAAATAGCGTGGCCAGAGGAAGGAGCGATTAAAAATGAGAAAACATCCACGAAAACCCCGTTCATGGAAGTACCTAACGATAAGAAGCTTCCAAGTAGTATCATATATATATATATATATATATATATATATATATATATATATATATATATATATATATATATATATATACCCAGAAGGTGATGCCAGCGAAGGGAAGCCGTTTGTATAGCTGCCTCCAGGAAGGCCAAGTTATCAAAGGTCGAGTATTATCTCCTGAACCCACACTGAAAGCGACTAAGCAGCTGCCTGGATTCTAAGATCCAGACAAGGCGATAGTTGACGATCCCCTGCAAGCTCTTCCCGACACTGCTAGTGAGAGGGCTACACTACGATAATTGCTCGGTAGTCTGTGGTCCTTCCCACATTTTAAAAAAGGATTTAAAATTGCCTCACGCCACGAGTCTGGAAAGTGACCAGGAGGGTTTCTTTGCTTTGACGTGAGAGGTGTCGTAGTTCACTATAGCAGATGCTACCATGATCATGTGATGTGTCACGAGCCACAGATCGTGCACAATCTCGCTACCACATGAAAAAGGGGCAGCTGCTCTCTTCATAATTGGTGGAACGGAAGTGCCAACTGCACCTATCAGCAGCCATTCGCACAAACTGACATGCAGCACCTGTACAGTAGAATGGATGCGTTTTGGTTACTTCCATTCAACACTCTGGCGGTTACACCCGTAATTAATGTACCAGGACGTCACATTTGCAATGGCTTAATTCGCGCTTACATTAGCCTGTAATCTTGCAATGTTAATTAGTTAAACATGATACCTAGACAAATGTATTTCGAAAATTTCATTACGCTACGTTAATTCATTTTTGGTACTGCGACATTTTTTTGCAGTCAGTGTATTTATGCTTCTTTGCCATTATTAAAGTAATAGTTGAAATGATTCTATGTTACATGCCATGCATTGATACAGTTTGGATTAAAGCTGCTGTTGAGGTTCTGCTGTGACCACTTTTCCTCAGCAGATGTCTTTATTCACACAAGCTGCTTTCACAGAAGCAGTTATTTGTTCAGCACAAGAATGGTTCTGGCCTCTCTCCATCATCTTTCAGGCTTTTCAAGGTAAGTAGCGTCGAAATCTTCATAAAAGCCAACGATATCGCCGGATCAATTCAGTTTTTGTTCTACTAGTGGTAATACAGCAGACTGAGCCACATATGCTCGTTGCACATGCTCTTCTATACACCTTTATGTTTAATAAAACAGGTATGACCTTGCTGCTAGGAGATTTGATAGTTCATTTAAGGCATTGTTTGGAAACATGTTTATTACTTGTCACCATAGATTTATCTTCCCCACCACACCGGAAGGTCAGCTGAATTACACTCTTGCGTGTCGAAAGATGTGTAGAAGCAGTAATCTGTTGGCTGCGGCCACTGTGCATGTCTGGAATTAACGCCGATCTCGCCCATACTGGTAGCTACAACAAGAGTCTACAAGAGCAAAACTACCGTGTCTCACCAGTGACTTGTGTGGCCGTCCCCAGAGCTCTCCAACACGTATGTGGGCTTCAATAGGTGTCTACAACATATCACGGACAGAGGGTGTCCTGAAGGCGGCAGCCCAGGATCCGGATCTGCATTCTGCTGTCCAGCCAAAAAAGTGGTGCCATGTGCAGTCAGTAAGATGGTACTCAGACGGGTCTGCTGAGTTCCAAACCAGCTGCTGGACAGGGGCTTGATGGGAAACTTTTCTCTCGGCAGTAGGTGTGACATCAAGAATTCGCCAACCTAGTTACACTGTAACTAGTGAGAATCTCATTCAAGTGGGACCAGCGATACAGATCGGATGACCAGAAACTCAACGTCCCTGATGAAATGGCGTAATTTAAGGTGGATGTAAAGATACTGCAGCTGTTGAGGCAGTCTTATACCCCCAATGCCCGAAGATATCACCGGAGTTTTTCCCATGTTAGTGTCTCAGTTATTGCTTGTGTCCCTTAGTAGCAGGGTAAGGCCAGTTCTGGGGCGTTTTTTAGTGATGGTTGCATACATTTAGGGGCGAGCAAACATTCAGGGGCAAACCAAATATACTGTTAAGCAGTTAACCTGCCAGTTCATTTATGACCCACTGGGGATTATCTGTTCTTCTGAGAAACCAAACATCCGTCCCACTCCCCCTCCTCTTCCTCCTCCCCTTCCCTCTAAGAAATCCTCAACCCCACCCACTCCATCATGCTAATACAAGGTCACTTTTGAAATCAAATTAATTGACTAATTAATGAAGTCAATCTGTTAATTAGAAATAGGAGAAGATAAACTTCTTAGTTGAGATCGCTGTAGAGAACAAATTTTGGTAAAACTGAGAAGTCCCTCATCTCAACTTATGGCCTCCCCAACTCCATGCTCTTCCATTCCAATCTGGAAATGGTGGGAAAAGCGAAGCCCTGTTCCTTACCTCTCCACTGCTCTGCCACCTAGAGATGGCGGGAAAGTCGCTCAGTCATTACTGCATTGTTGGTGCAGTTTGATATATTCTTCACTTTTGAAAATAATGTGTGTTATCTTGTTGCAAAGGTTTCTCAAAATTGACAAGAAAAGCTCAGTGTGTTATGACCTTGACATGCAAATCAACTGAGCTAGTGCACAATGTCACAACCAGAGAAAGTTTCTCCCCCACCCCTTGTCCCCTCAATCCTTTCTTACTCTTCAAAAAAAAAGTGATGGGAAAAGTCGCTGAGTTGATACAGTGAAAGGATGCCACAAGAGGAAATTGAATTACAATGAAGAGAACACAATAAAATTAATAATATATTGTTTATTTGCAAAATGCAGTTTGCATAGAAAGTTATAGATATTTTGGGGGGGGGGGGAGGAGGTGGAAGGTACATCATTTTTTTGTTTATTTAATTTTGGAAAATATAGGTCTTGTAAAATACATACAAACGTTACTAAATATGCAAATAAATCGCTTTTTCTTCAGTTGTGCAATACTGTCATGATGTAAGCAATAATCACTCATCACATATAATTACAATGGTCACTTCTCTCCAGCATTTGTGTTGCAGCTGCAGCGTAAGATCAGAAGTGCCCTGATTCCTTCATAGTAAGTACACCACCAGTGGAGCTGTGCCCACCATGTACATCATAACCATGGTCTCTTGCCACATCATGTGTTGAAACTAGTGTCAGCATTTCCCTGCTGGAACCAGGTAGTAACCTCACACCATCAGCCATGGACCCACCACTGTAGCAGCCACCAGACTGTGATACTGCCTCACTTACGGGCTCTGACACACACTTTGAAATAGGTCTCTCACTCTATCAAATTGATTGCTTCATTAATATTGATTCATTAATTTAATCGATACCGTTTGTGTGTGACATTTTTTTTTTCCAAATGGCATCGCAGTTGTGTAATTCGTGATCGCTAAAAGTCTGCTAAGTATGTTTTTTCTTTTTCTAAAGCTATACTGAATTTCTCAGTTGGTTGGCTATGGAGAAGAAGGAGAAGGAGGAGGAGAGTTCTACTACACCATAGGATAGGAAAAACAACAAATACTACTTCAAGAGAGAGTCCACAGCGCTGTGTAGAGAAGCACTAAAAACATAAACTTACACTCTCCAACAGAACATGTCACAGTGAGATGTCGAAGATCATGGAAACTTCTTTGGGCCACACTGGTAGCTGCACACTCGTCTCCTGGCAGCTACACCCTGGCCATTCTGGATGATCAGAGGTCAGAGAGAGTACCCCCACTATGAGCATCAAGACATCAGTAGAGCAATTTATATGTGGGAGATATTCGGCCAGAATGAACGCTCGCCATATTGAATCTTCTCAGAATTCAATGTAGAAATCGGAGAATACTGGCAACACATGTGACAACGAAGGCTCCTCAACATATACTGAATATTAGTTCGCTATTCACCCTCCCAAAGTGTGCGACATGGTTAGGTCAAGTTCATGTTCATACCCCACCAGTGCACTTCACAAAAGGGTGGGTCGACGGTGGTTGTTTCATTAAGCAGCAAATCTCAATTCGTTCTGGTCACCAGCTACCTTGACCATGGGCCTGGATGCTTTCAGAGGAATACTGGGAAACCAGCAACATATTTATCAGTGTAATTACAATTAAATATAACGATCGTTGTGCAAATCTGTTGACATTTTACAATGAGAAGAGTGTGAGAAACACGTCCTCCTAACAATGGTAGCTCTGGATACATTAGTTTCCCAACTAAAATCTCTATCCCTCTCATGACTGGACGTAATTTTTCATATAATATCTTTCATCCCCCTTACAGCTCTCGACGTGTTGACATCGAAATTGCAGCTTTCCACGTTAAATCTATACCACCCTTATGACCAGACATAGTCCAACCCACGTCATTTTCTTTGCACATGTCGTAACCCTGATCACATTAACTTCCATTCCAGAGCATGCACACTTCAGACAAGCTGTGTAATTATCGATTATAAATGTATAGCGTCCTAAACAATTATGGTATCTCCATACCTGCATCGGCTAGGTGTCTTGATTCTTCTCGACTGTATAAATTATTTGACAAGTGAGTCTCCCAGCCCATCATACTCGAGAATAGACTGCATGTATTTTCAGGCAGCAGTTCCAGAAAGTGCTGCATCCCGCCAAGAGCTCTCTCAAAGATGTGTTGTAGTGCACAGGCGTCTGGCACTATGTGATAACCAGCAGCGCTCCTGGAGACGAAGGGGTTGGAAAGACATCACCATTACGGCTTGGTGTACGGTAGTAAACATTGTAGTCGATAAAGGAACAAAGAACATCTGAGGGTCTGCTTAGGGGAGCCGATGAGAGGAAGATCTGTGTATCCATTTTATTACAGCGTCAGAATACTAATCACAGTAACGTTACATTCAAAAAGCATAAAATTATCGACAAGTAGCATGATTGTCGTTTATAGGTGGATAGTGTCTGAAAAATTATACTATGTGCACACTCACACCAGCGGGGTGTCGTTTGGCACAACCTATCGTAGTTTCAAAGTAGAAAAACCCTCCAGCCACATCATAATTTTAGGTTAGTTAGGTTTAAGTAGTTCTAAGTTCTAGGGGACTGATGACCGTAGATGCTAAGTCCCATAATGCTCAGAGCCATTTGAACCACATCATAATTAACACATATTCGTCGAGGAATGAAGGCCATAATTACAGTTAAAGACCCTTGTATCTTTTATTTATGTGTGGTGCGTTCCTGCGTGATACTCGGCGTTTGCAGAGCAGGAGGATCTGGTACCACGATCGGTCACCTCCTAGACCCCTGCTAATTCTCTCTATATTCCATCACGTTCCGACAGCACTGTTCCGTAGTTACGAGGGTGGGAAATTTAATAGTGGCAAATGCTTTTTTTTTTACAGATAGTACAAAAGAGATACATGTTTCAAACTTCTACTGACCTTCAAAGAAGTCACCAGCATTGTGTACAACCCGTTACCAGCGATTTGGCAGTCGTAGGACACTCTTTGAAGTGACTGCTGTGTTCACAGTTCGAGCGGCGCGGTCTATTGCCCGACGAATTTGTAGCATTTCTGAAGCGAATGCTGTGAAGTGTTTCCTTCAGTTTAGAAATCGAGTTGAACTCATGAGGGCTTAAGTCAGGGCAGTATAATAGGTGGCATAGCACTTAGCAGCCCCACCAGTCAACCAGTAACAGCTTACAATGTACGTGCTTGAGCATTGTGACGAAAAATGATGGTGAAGTCTTGCAGAAAGTGTCATCACTTCTCAAAGAAAAACTTCACGGCATTCGCTTCAGAACTGCTACAAATTCGTCGGGAAATAGACCGCACCGCTCGAATTGTCAACACAACTGGCACTTCGAAGAGTATCCTATGACTTCCACATCTCTGGCAGCGGGTTATACACAATGCTGGTGACTACTTCTAGAGTAAGTAAAACTTTGTAACACATGTCTGTTTTTTACGAGCTGTAAATAAATAGTTACCACTATTAAAGCTCCACCCCTTGTAGAAGGCTCGCTAGTCTTTCACCTGTCACTGACTAGGTAGAGGTCTATCACAACGAGAAAAGTAGCACACTCAGAGGAGGAAATTCACAACCACACAGACTCACAAATAAATTCAGAAGCATCGCATGACAGACTATAAACATCCTCCTGTATCTGTTGATAACTCCTTTATTGTATTCCTACGATTACCATGCTAGAAATATAACAATATAATGGTGTCCAAGCCTTCGTTGACAGCACAGTCTCTCTCTCTCTCTCTCTCTCTCTCTCTCTCTCTCTCTCTCTCCATCTCTCTGTCTCTTTCCCCTTATTAAGGTGTTTTGATTCATCACATCGGCTCTCACAAACCTAGACATGGCATGGTGAAAGTAAGCTTCTCCCACAAAACATGGTATATTTGAAAGAAAAGACAGTCTTTCTTACTAACAAAAATGTGGAAGACACTGCGACATATGAGAACTGGAACCATTAGAGTTGCGTCATACACAACCTCTCTGCATGCATATATGTGGAGGAGGTTAGCACATCTCGTTGATCTATAGTACATATGAGCCTCATACTTTGAAAGTATTGTTGTTATGTAACAGATGACGATGAAGAAGAAGAAGAAGAAGAAGAAGAAGAAGAAGAAGAAGAGTGGTATGGTTTATACATGATGAGGTTCTCGATGGAGGGAGTTTGAAACTTCTCATGTAAATCACTTGTGGTATCAATTCTGTACTGTTGTTGTAGTGTTTGGATTCCACATCAAGAAGATTGTGGGAACAGAAAAATGTTCGTGGAAAATAAACACTCACTGCTAAGGCTACATAGTTCTGCACTGAAGCATGCTATAATATTAAGGCAGTGAGATTTTGGATATATTAGTCACGCGAAATGAAACACATTTAACACTCCAGTGTTGAAATATGTTTCCAACAGCTGATGTACATTCACACGAGTTTTCTGTCCTGCTCACTACAATGAGAAACTTTAATATGAAGAAACACCACAGGAAAGACAAACGAGGACTCTATGTGATATAGGCACTAAATAGCTTTCCAGATATGTGTTGTACCCACTGTACACAACCGATTACGGTTCAGAAATTATGCTACACTCGTATCAGTCCTACAAACTGATTGTGAGCAACAGAAAATGAATGAAACGATGACATCTTATGAGGAAATAACCAAAAGCATGGCAGACGTGTTTGACATGTGAAATTACTTGCCATGCTGCACTGACTCCGTGAACGGAACACAGCCTCTTCCCCACACAACATCTATCAAGAAAATGTACACACAGGGACTGCTATGCCTCACAAACTCCTGTCGCTAAATTAGAATCACTGCAGTTATGAAACTGAAGACTCGATTTATGTACAAGATGTAACAGGGAAATGCGAGTACTTCGGATACATCTTTGTTCGTCTAAAGGTGGGAGCCGAAATAGGTTTTCCATCGGCTTGGTGGATATAATTCATGAAAAATTCGTTGGAAGTTCTCTGCTAATTTTGGTATTAAGAGGTTTACTGTTAACGGTTGCAGTTAGATACCGCTATAAGTCACACACAGGAAACACAGTTGCACAAGAGTCCACTACAACTGAAAAACCCTGAGAGAACAACGGAAGAAATGGTTAAACGTGTGATAAATGACCTGCCACAACATTTCCGTCTCCCTAGAATGCATCATCACTCTACTTTAAAATCATACCTTGTTACAGACCCTCTCAACTGATTAGTCTTTTAACACCGTTCCATGTCAGTTTAGTGGCAGATGATTATCTTTTCCAGGAAGTACCAAAGACAGCGGTCAGCTTGAATGTATCCCTATTACCTAACAGATTTATAGCATCATGTTGTTAATAACCATACACCAGTTGTGAAAGGTATTTGTTAGCCGACTGTAAGGTTGTGATTGGTAGAGTATAGAGAGAAGCGCATTGTTTGTTACAGTTTGAAACATGGGGTCAAACATGCGATCCATTCTGTAGTTGTATATTGCAGTACCCAAGATGGTAATACAACGCAGTTAAGCTAAGGACACTTTATAAAAATCTACAAGGCAACTGCTGATACCTTTGGGATCACACCAGGGCTTGCGAGCTGACGTATGTAAATTTATTACCCTATATTCGGCGATCATCTACGTAAAACAATCTATTTCAGCCGCCTTAACTCAGGCCACGCGAAATGGCTGGTTCCCTGGTTCCCAGTTCTTCCATTTCATCTTTCTCCCTTATTTGTCTTGCCATGACATATTCGTTCTCTTGTACAAGAATTTCCTCCACCAAGCAGATCTGTAAGTGCTCCTGCACTCCAGCTTTATTTCTAAGCATTTTGGTGTATGTTTCCTTAATTTACACTTATTTTCCATCAATTTTCGTAATTTCACCGATTGCAGATCACTTCTGCTCGTGTGACCATGACATCACTTCTCGGTGCGTATTCTACTATTTCTTGTAAATGTAGTACAACTGTCAACACCTAGCATAACTGCGCCATTTTTCTGTATGTGTCGTTGCCTGATTGCTTTTACTATGTACAAACAGGTAGGCAATATGGCTGTAACAAAATGGATATGCAGAAAGTTCTCTCATCGGCGCCGCTAAGCTGTTTGTCACATGTTCTTTGTCACACTGTCGACTGGTTGTTTATTATGGTTCACCAGCCAGTATCGATCATGTCTTTCCAGCCTTTCCGTCCTTGGGAGCGCTGTTGATTAGCACATAGTCAGGACGGCAGTGCTCTACAACCCTTGTTTGAGAGTCTTGGTGGAATGCAGCACTTCCTGGAAGTGCTAATTGGAAACCTGCAGTCTATTCGCGAATGTGATTGGCTGGAAGGCTTTAATGTCAGATAATCTCCTAGTTCTGTAGAGAATCGAGACACCTAGCCAGTGTGAGTGTGGAGATAGGATAAGTTTTTCGGTGAGAAGGGATAGGACAGCTTCCTATCGTCGTACAAATGCACAGCTCTTCAGCAACATGTGTATATATACCACACAGACAACACACACACAAACACACACACACACACACACAAACACACACATACAGACATGCGTGCTCGCGTACACAGTGAGGAGGGATATGGAAACAAACTGTCACTGAAGTGTAGGAAGGCCGATACACACTACCATAGTTGATGTAAAACGCTACAGTCCTCTAAGTAGACAACGTAATTGCGAAAAAAAATACCACTCATAAGCAGTGAACCATAATGAAACAGACACCCTGGGAACTGAGAAAAATCACTGTAGTAATACAACTACTGCAAGCTATGGTCTCGCCAGGAGAGAGTGGCAGGAGCTGCACGTATGTTCACCTCGATGTATGCATACGCACTAAGCAGCTTAGAAGCAGTCTTACCTTCCTCGTACCTCATCTCATCTGTCCTTCTGCTGGCCCAGTAGGTAGGTTTGCCAGGTCTCTTCAAACCTGTCGCTGATGCTACACAAAGAGATCCCCTTTCCGCCAGTGATATACTGTTTCTAGTCTGAAGGAATCTGTGATACATGGGCAAAAGATTCAAGAGCAGTACGCTTTCTGCAAGCCATTACATATATTACATATATTGCCCCCCCCCCCCCCCCTTGGACTACTTCACTATTCGTCACGAATGAAGAACCAACAGTCAACAGCAGTGTGCTTTAATACGTTCTGGATGGGGCCAGCGCTGTTTGAAAGGGATCCTTGGCTAAATAAAATCAGTCTCATGTAGGGAAAACATTGAAGTAACACGTCGCATGCAACTGAGATACACACGGATTTCTGTAGAGCAGATCTCGCTGTGCGCCGATCTGCCGGCTCTCTCTGGCCCCAACAGGTGGCGAGCAGCACCCGCTCTCACTGGATTCCACTGCTGCATGCGATCACGACGCGTCGTCTCTCGCGGTTATCATCTCTCTCGTTTATTCTACTTTTCCACATAAACTGTCCACAGGTTGCCTGGTTGAGGTTTCAGATGCTCCACTGTATCGAATAAGAGTTTATATATATATATATATATATATATATATATATATATATATATATATATATATGTGTGTGTGTGTGTGTGTGTGTGTGTGTGTGTGTGTGTGTGTGTGTGTGTGTGTTCTCGTAAGGTGTGGAAAGATGAGGATCTTGCTTCACAGACAGAGGAAGAATAGGCAGTGGATCAATTTTATGCAAATCACTTGCACCTCATAAACAAGCTCACTGTGTGTCTTTCTAAAGTGTTGCCGTTCTAAGCAGGTCAACTATTATAAAGTTATTTTAAAAAAGTGACTGAATAAACACGAACACTCAATTGCTGCATGAAGAATTACCCTCACGAATTCTCCAAAAAACATGGTTCAAATGGCTCTGAGCACTATGGGACTTAACATCTTTGGTCATCAGTCCCCTAGAACTTAGAACTACTTAAACCTAACTAACCTAAGGACAACACACAACACCCAGCCATCACGAGGCAGAGAAAATCCCTGACCCCGCCGGGAATCGAACCCGGGCGCGGGAGCGAGAACGCTACCGCACGACCACGAGATGCGGGCCGAATTCTCCAATTGTGATTCTTATGCTTACTGCAACCAATATTGTGCCAACTGAGCTCATCTCACATTTACTAATATCAGCTAAACCAGAGGAGAGTTCCCCACCGATATTTGCTGCCGCCCTTTCATCACAGTATAAAAATGCATTAAAGTATGGAGTATATAGATATGCACGCCACAAGCATCACGAAACGGGGGATCTTTTCGCCGTAGTAGAAAGCCACAATTCAAAGAGCTGTGAGAGCCAATTTATCTGGCCTGAGCAATTGGCTGGAGAAACTCCACGGCCAGATAGTTGACTTCACCAACCACTGCTGTGTTAATAACCTAAGTGGGGGGGGGGGGGGCAACGTGGGTGCTATCCCATACGGAAAGACACAGTTACAGTGCTCTCTCACAGAGGACAGGAGCTAGAATATTAGAGCATGAAACCGATTTCCAACTCAACAATATATCACTGTGTTTTATGGTTGGCAGGAGAGCCAGCACCGTGTTACTAGAGGAGGCCGAAAGGCACGCGATTTAGCTCAGGCAGGCTGGCGTAAGGACTGGAACAGGACAAGGAAAATAGAATTTACACTCCTGCAAATTGAAATAAGAACACCGTGAATTCATTGTCCCAGGAAGGGGAAACTTTATTGACAAATTCCTGGGGTCAGATACATCACATGATCACACTGACAGAACCACAGGCACAGACACAGGCAACAGAGCATGCACAATGTCGGCACTAGTACAGTGTATATCCACCTTTCGCAGCAATGCAGGCTGCTATTCTCCCATGGAGACGATCGTAGAGATGCTGGATGCAGTCCTGTGGAACGGCTTGCCATGCCACTTCCACCTGGCGCCTCAGTTGGACCAGCGTTCGTGCTGGACGTGCAGACCGCGTGCGACGACCCTTCATCCAGTCCCAAACATGCTCAATGGGGGACAGATCCGGAGATCTTGCTGGCCAGGATAGTTGACTTACACCTTCTACAGCACGTTGGGTGGCACGGGATACATGCGGACGTGCATTGTCCTGTTGGAACAGCAAGTTCCCTTGCCGGTCTAGGAATGGTAGAACGATGGGTTCGATGACGGTTTCGATCTACCGTGCACTATTCAGTGTCCCCTCGACGATCACCAGAGGTGTACGGCCAGTGTAGGAGATCGCTCCCCACACCATGATGCCGGGTGTTGGCCCTGTGTGCCTCGGTCGTATGCAGTCCTGATTGTGGCGCTCACCTGCACGGCGCCAAACACGCATACGACCATCATTGGCACCAAGGCAGAAGCGACTCTCATCGCTGAAGACGACACGTCTCCATTCGTCCCTCCATTCACGCCTGTCGCGACACCACTGGAGGCGGGCTGCACGATGTTGGGGCGTGAGCGGAAGACGGCCTAACGGTGTGCGGGACCGTAGCCCAGCTTCATGGAGACGGTTGCGAATGGTCTTCGCCGATACCCCAGGAGCAACAGTGTCCCTAATTTGCTGGGAAGTGGCGGTGCGGTCCCCTACGGCACTGTGTAGGATCCTACGGTCTTGGCGTGCATCCGTGCGTCGCTGTGGTCCGGTCCCAGGTCGACGGGCACGTGCACCTTCCGCCGACCACTGGCGACAACATCGATGTACTGTGGAGACCTCACGCTCCACGTGTTGAGCAATTCGGCGGTACGTCCACCCGGCCTCCCGCATGCCCACTATACGCTCTCGCTCAAAGTCCGTCAACTGCACATACGGTTCACGTGCACGCTGTCGCGGCATGCTACCAGTGTTAAAGACTGCGATGGAGCTCCGTATGCCACGGCAAACTGGCTGACACTGACGGCGGCGGTGCACAAATGCTGCGCAGCTAGCGCCATTCGACGGCCAACACCGCGGTTCCTGGTGTGTCCTCTGTGCCGTGCGTGTGATCATTGCTTGTACAGCCCTCTCGCAGTGTCCGGAGCAAGTATGGTGGGTCTGACACACCGGTGTCAATGTGTTCTTTTTTCCATTTCCAGGAGTGTAGAAACAACGGACGTAGCTGGTGGAATATTTAACTTTAATCCATTAATGATGAACGTCGCTCTTGACGGTACATAGTTCACAATATCAATAGTAACTGATAATGGCGCCTTGCTAGGTCGTAGCAAATGACGTAGCTGAAGGCTATGATAAACTATCTTCTCGGCAAATGAGAACGTAAGTAGGCAGTGAACCATCGTTAGCAAAGCCGGCTGTACAACTGGGGCGAGTGCCAGGAAGTCTCTCTAGACCTGCCGTGTGGTGGCGCTCGGTCTGCAATCACTGATAGTGGCGACACGCGGGTCCGATGTATACTACTGGACCGCGGCCGATTTAAAGGTTACCACCTTTCAAGTGTGGTGTCTGGCGGTGACACCACACTGTGTACCATGTCGACGTAGTAAACATAAAATTCGTAACGTGCGCCATACATTATCAACCCTCTTACGTCATTCGTACATATACCACGAAGACTGACAGCACTGTTTATACCCCTCACAGCACTAGATATATACCTGCGAGGTCGTCAGTCATTCACCCAAGACAGGTGACCAGTAAACCCTCCGTTGACTGAAATCACTCTCAGAACCATTCTACAAATTCGGGCTCGTTCCCCCTTGGCGCAAACGCCTTATGGTCTGTGGTCGGCACCTGCTTGATTGCTTGCTTTCTACAGCCACCTCTAAACTTTGGGATTACAAGAACAGGTTATTTTCGCATGTTTTGCCATAATATTATACCATTTGTGAAGTACTTCTCGACATCAAGCACACAGCAGTATCCTACCGATCGCTCGCATAACATACTTTAGCGAGGTGGAGCGTGCTCGAGACCAATGAGTTACTAGAAACGTATCCGGTCTGTGAAGACTTTTATGTGAGAACTCGAAACAAATCGTGGAAAATTATATTTCCACTAGCAAATACCGATGTCGGTGATGTAACAGATTGAAAGTCATTCCTATAATTTACAAAATCAGCTAAGGTGTTCCTCATGTCTAGAGAATCGCTAAACGTGTCTTCCACCTCCTAGCTGCAGACACCACAATCGGCCTTCTCTCAACTAAATAAAGAAGTCAAAAGCAAAAAAGCAGTCCAACCAAACAATTTAAATGGGAGGGAAAAATGGCCCAGCCCAAACACATATCCATATTGAACCTTGTCAAATATCCACTTGATCACGAATGCTGCCCAACACTTACTAAGTATTAGTTCGCTATTCAACCGTCTAGAGTACAATACAGTTAAATTAGCTACATTCCTACAGTCCAACAGGCCTCTCCATTTGAACAGCTTCTACTGTTAACGAAAACGTGAAACATTCCCATTTCCAGTGCTGCACGCCAAGCACGCACAGGTAAAACGGTCCTAGCAAACTGGTCACATATATGTTTTATCATTGTACTTACAGCTTAATGTTATGATTGTGGTCTCAACTGAACGACATTCGACAATGAGCGAAATATCGTAAATACACCAGGCTGACGGCTGTGGCTCTGGAAATAGAAATATGTGTACCATTCTTATGACTTGAAATACTCTTCCCTCCACATCAAATCCATACCTTTCTTAAAACTGCACATGTCGGAACACAAACACATACTTTATAAGCCTGATGCTCAAGGCGAACCTATCTACTACTAAGTATAATACTTCGCCAATAAATAATTATAGACGATTCAAAATAATACTGACCGAAAATAACCGTTGGGTGGACATGTCTCATACGTTTTTCTTGCGAGCACTACCACAATGTCCTAGAAAGAGAGGCGTAATTGTCTTACAAACCGCTATATGTTTCAAAAAAGCCACAACAATATTACCATCACAAGTTGTCTTGGTACCACACGTGCACACAAGTATCCATGTTAAATGCTATACCGGCTTTATAAATCCATATGGCATTACCTACGAATGCTGTGGTTTTTCCAGACAAATCCCATGAAACTGTATATAGACAGTGATCGTCGGAGTGTATATTATCACACCAGCAGTGCGGTTGCATGTAGCTGACAGTGCACCCTCATAATGAAATTATCGAATTTTGAAAGTGATTCGGCTAAGGAGCGGGGTATGAAACAGGTATTTGCAACCCCCTACGTTGCTCCCAATAGATATTTCTCCAGTATTTGTAACGCATTCTGTTTCGATGGCTTATCACACTTCTGGCACTCTCATATCTCAAAACGAGTCAGCTTTCTCGAAGCTATCTGCTACAGCAAAATTCCAACATGGTTTTAGGTAGCCCCTATGTATCTTGCAACTACCCCTCAGAATCTGCGCCACCGTCACTACAGCTTTGTGCATGTGATTGTTCGAATGTAAGTCAGAAATGAGCTGAAGTTGGAGAAAGCTGTAACTACCATCTTCTTCAACCCATGTATAAACAACAGAAGCTGAGTTACTGCAACAGAACTGTGTTTGGACCATTTGAAGGAAGAGTAGCCTGCTCCTGCAACACGAGGTAGTATAAAAGACAGTACAGGAACTGGGGGAAGAACATGGATTTTGCTACTTCTTTATAGTGCTTCTCAAAACTAAAAGCGGGTACTCCAGATCTACGCTCTTCATTCTCGTCTATCACCCCAACATTCCATCATCGTTATTCTGTTTCATCCACTAGAGAGAAGTTATGAACTATAAAAGCTCCATTAACTTCAGAGAAGTGCATAAGATTTTTACCGCACCTCCTTCCTCCCGTATATCGAAAACAAATATTACATGTTTGCTGGCATCAAGCACATGTGATGATCCCATTAATTATACAGGTATTGATCAACTGCACAGACCAGTTTAAAGTTTCATCAAGTGTACTGTAGGAGGATGACCATATCCCACTGACTATACTGTAAGTCACCAGAGGCGCCCCATGTGACACCATGTCACTGTTTGAAACATTGTTTTTTATGCTATAACATGCGCTGTACACTGCCATACATTTTGTTTTTCCACCACGACTTCGAGATCCGTGTCAGGTTCGAGAGCGACAATAACACATTCTGATTCACTGCCTCTCGCAGAAAACTGGACATCAGACGGTGTAAATCATCTTGTTATTGCGGCTAGCATAACACGCCATACAAACTGGGTGATTTTAAATAAAAGACAGTTACAACACAAGTAACTGTAAGAGTTTGGCAGTGTTCTGCAGAATTTCCAAACTGCTGTCCGAAAGTGACTGACGATTTCTACATTTAAACCCATATGTCACTGTGAAGGAATAGCTGACGGTTCTGCTTTCTACATCGACTGCTTCCTCACATTGCAATCATGTACGCAATTGCTGTTTCGGAGATACCAATCCACATAAGGTGTTGTCCCTCAACCAAAACTCTTTCTCCAACTCAAACAAACAATTTCGGTCATTATGTGGTAACCAACAGCTTACCAGTGGACAATGGGGTGGAAAAGACACCATCAATGTACTCGAATAATAAGCATCACAGTTGATAGTGCAAACAATTTCAGAAGTTTTACACTAATTTCAATACCAGTCAGTGCTGTGACAGTATGTTTCCCAATTTCAGTATCATAGCTAAACTTTGTGCTGCTTTGTGAGTATCGTTGCGAATATAGATAGATGACTGTGCAGTACGTCCATTCATTGTTAACTGTCGAACACATACATCATCATAATATACCAGACAGTGCTCTACATATTTCCAACACCTCGAGAATAGTGCTTAATTTACGATCTATCTCTATGCTGATGGGGAGTCAGAGAGCATTCTCACAGTCTTAGGGTAAAATTAGAGACTGAAAGACCCTCCTCACACTGTCATTGAGCAACCCGCCCTGCAGCACTGTTACCGATTTTATCTGCAACTGACCGGAAGTAGATAACTACGCTCCACGTCTCGTGAATGAATGGAGCTAGCCAAGTCTTTGCCCATCCACGTACACAAGATTTCTCCAGGTGCACCTATGTCGAGGAGGTTAGCCCCCCTTTTCGGTGTACAGTAGCAGATCTGAAAATGTTGTGATGTAATAGCAGGTGGTTAAGAAGAAAAAGAAAGACGTGATTTTTATGCATGATGTAGCTCTAGACGGATGGAGTTTGAGCATTTTACGTATATCAACTACGCTATCAACTCTATTGTATTGTGCTAACGTCTAGGATCAGTACCTGAAAGGTATTGGTGAGAGAGAACATAAACACACACACTCACGAGGCTACAACGTCCTGCGCTTAAAACATGCATTAATGTTTGATCGCTTGAGTTTTCGACCTATCAGTCATGTGGAATGGAGCACTGTTAATATTACAATGTACGAAATATATTTCCAGTGCATGACATACATCCTTGCTGCAGGTTTCTCTCTGTGATAAGCTATGGTGTCAAACCGTAAAACGAGAACACTACTTCCTCAAAGCAGTGGCTCTGTGTGATACATACACAATATAGCTTTCCAGAGATGTATAGCGTCCACAGTCCACATCCGATCACGGTTCAGAAATTATACTACGCCCACATCAGTCCTAGATAAATGACCCTCAGTAACGGAGAATAACTCTTACAAGGAAACAGACAAATGCATAACAGCGGCGATTTGGGTGCATAGATCCTGAGAAATCAGTAGCCAGAATAACCACCTCTGGCCGTAATAACAGCCCTGATACGCCACTTCGTTGAGTCAAACAGAGCTTGGATGGCGTGTACTGTTACAGCTGCCCTTACAGCTTCAACACGATACGACAGTACATCAAGAGTAGTGACTGGCGCATTGGGACGAGCCAGTTGCTCGGCCACCATTGACCAGACGTTTTCAATTGGTGAAAGATCTGGAGAATGTGTTGACCAGGGCAGCAATCGAACAATTTCTGTATCCAGAAAGGCCCGTACAGAACCTGAAACATGAGGTCGCGCATTATCCTGCTGAAATGTAGGGTTTCGCAATGATCGAACGAAGAGTAGAGCCACGGGTCGTAACACATGTGGAGCGTAAGGTCCACTGTTTAAAGTGCCGTCAGTGCGAACACCAGGTAACCGAGACGTGTAACTAGTGGCACCCCATACCATCACGCCGAATGATGCGCCAGTATGGCGATGACGAATACACGCTTCCAATGGGCGTTCACCGCGATGTCGCCAAACACGGATGCGATCATCATGATGCTGTAAACAGAATCTGGATTCATCCGAAAAAATGTCTTTTTGCCATTCGTGCACCCAGGTTCGTCGTTGAGTACACCATTGCAGGCGCTCCTGTCGGTGATACAGCGTGAAGGGTAACCGCAGCTATGGTCTCCGAGCTGATAGTCGATGCTCCTGCAAACGTCGTCGAACTGTTCGTGCAGATGGTTGTTGTCTTGCAAACGTCCCCATAAGTTGACTCAGGGATCGAGACGTGGCTGCATGATCCGCTATAGCCATGCGGATAATATGCCTGTCATCTCGACTGCTAGTGATATGAGGCCGTTGGGATCCAGCACGGCGTTTCGTATTACCCTCCTGAACCCACCGATTCCATATTCTGCTAACAGTCATTGGATCTCGACCAACGCGAGCAGCAATGTCACGATACGATAAACTAGAATCGCAATAGGCTACAATCCGACCTTTATCTAAGTGGGAAACGTGATGGTACGCATTTCTCCTCCTTACACGAGGCATCACAATAACGTTTCACCAGGCAACGCCGGTCAACTGATGTTTGTGTATGAGAAATCGGTTGGATACTTTCCTCTTGTCAGCACGTTGTAGGTGTCGCCACCGGCTCCAACCTTATGTAAATGCTCTGAAAAGCTAATCATTTCCATACTACAGCATCTTCTTCTTCTCGGTTAAACTTCGCGTCTGTAGCGCGTCATCTTCGTGGTGTAGCAATTTATAGGTCAGTAGTGTATGACCTTCGATTTTATTCTCCTTCTTGGTGGAATGCGAATCAGTTTCGTTGTTGTTTGGTAAGAAACAAATTTCTGAACTGCTTTCACGCTACTGAGTGTTCCCATTCCATAACTTCCCATTTCATGTCAGTTATACGGAGCGAGGAATAACCTGAAAAGGGGTCGCTGGTGTGTTGATAGAGACTATTCAGCCCCTGTAACGTCGACATGGTCACTTGTCATAGCGATGTGCCCGTAAGAGCCGACTTGGGTCAGTGGTCTTACACTTAGGTAATCCAGATGGCGGTTCGATGCCGCTACGGACCCAGCGAAATGGCGCGGGCGGCACGACGTCACTCGATGGCGCAGGCCGCAGCAGACGCCAGCTGGGACTGGCCCTCGCTACGGTGGCGCGCGCCTGCAGATTGCACTATCGATCGCTGGATCGAGTGCAGTCGCGATTAGCCGGCAGTCGACTCGGCTCCCAGCAGGACGGGACGCGGCGGCTGCCGCTCCGCCTGGCCGGCTAATGAGCCACCCGGAGCAGCCGGACACCGCAGCGGCGGAGGAAGCCGCCCCAGCCACTCCACTAACTAGGGCCGTTTCTGCTCGTCTGGACACTGTCTGTTTCCCCTCTCGCAGCTACATTCGCTTTCGCAAGACATCGTATTAGGTGTAGTAGAAGCTTCACAGATTCCGTTACTTTTTGCACCCTTCCAATTCTATTCCGTTATGCTACGATTTTCTTTGCACAATCGTGCGCTACCTTTCGTTAAAACAGTTAAGCTGCAGAAGCGCCTCAACAATACTGCTGCTGTAACCTTAACTTCAGAAGAACGCTTAGGTACTTTATAGTATGACGATATCATCGCATTGTTATGAGTGTGACTGCGGCTTCTTCCTCCGTGTTACCTCAGATGGAAAGTAACTGTTAGATTTTTTCTTTTATATTTACTTCACTTTTTTTTTTTTGTAACTAACTGAATCTACTGAAAGTGATGAAGCAACGATAATCACTACTGCTAATAACCTCATGAAAGGTGACGGAGAAAGAAACCTTCCTCTGTTTCGGCTTGTAGCCTATAGAAGTAGCAGAACCTGTAAGTGGGCTGGTTATGTTTCACTGCTTCAAAGCAAAACCGACGACGTCTAAAATATCCGCTGCTTTTGGAGCGAAAAGATAATGGAACTACGAAGAGACTAATACTGAGTCTTACTGAAAGAAAAAGTTTCAGTCTGAAACAGGGACGCGAGTTATTACATTTTATTCCTCACATATCCTTATACATAACACCACATTGCAAAATTATGTGCTAATATTATTCGTATACCTACAGGAATCACACGCCAAGTTACTAGTGATTTTCATTGTTGTTTCTCACTTTCAGTTAGGATAGCAAACTTTCTTAACGTTTCACGAAACAAATTACACTTGACTGAACTCTGTTACACTGTGCATCACTCACAGTGTCGCGATCGCAGGTGTGCACTGCAGTCCATCCAACCTAACGGTTAGGGTCTTCCGCAACATAAATGTTTGGCACCAAGTAATTGGCCCTTCATAGTTACTCAGTTCTTTTCTAAAAATTGAAAACAAGTTGGTCTTGATTATGTAATGACAGCGCAGAAGCAAGAGGTTTTTATATGTCAATATAAACAAAATCTTGGTTGGTAATTTTGCGATAATTATTAAACAAAAATAGTAGTTCTGTTGCGCAGGCCAGAGGGTAGTCCCCTTATCTTTTACTGCAGTAGTCAGTCAGACAACAACTCGGTTCCGTTGGCGTAATGCCTGTATAGTTGCATCTGTCGTTCCCGCCTCATTCCATTCTATGACATCAAGTGCCATCTATCGTATTTTCGCTCAACTGAAGTATAAAACGTGGGAATAAAACTAATGCCTAAAATAGCCATAAATCTTACTCTACTTCATCAGACGAACCAGCACTCTGAAAGAACTTTTTAACTTCAGTTACTCGCTTGGTCCAGCGTCGTCTTTCCAATCTAGAAACACTGAACACTAGCAAAGCGATCAGAACAACCATGCATATGCACTGGGAATTTCGATTAAAACATCCGGGCCGTCAGGCCTCTAGGGCTGATCTCTCTGGGCACTTCGAGGGCATCATCGTCTCGTAGCATCCGGTCCGCCTTCAGTCCAGCCTTCACCTGAGACCGATCTGAGAAGTCGCCGGAGCACTTGTTAGACTGTGGGTCGAGTTCGTTGAGGCTGGGAAATCGCCACAGTGGCGTCCGGTTCAAAGAGTGACACAGGGCCATTGAGCTATTGAGTAGGTGTTATAAAACAGCAGCAACGCGGGGAGGCAATAACTATTATCTTCTGAACATAATGCGGACTGTATTTGAACAGCAGAGAATTTATGTTGTGTAAATTCTCTCTCTATAGCTGGGCACCAAGGTATCTAACAAAATGAGAATGCCACCCCCATCTGGAAGGACACAGAGCACCACTGTAATGATACTCTGAAACATCAGGTACGCCAGTATCGCTTGTAAGTCTTTTATTTATTACCCTTTTTGACAGATCTGTGCTGTCATCATCAGATCTTCTAACATGTTAATATGTTACAAGATCCATTCATGACAGCTCAGATCTGCCAAAAACGGTAATCAAAAAGAGATTTGCAAGTGATCTAGGCGTTGCTGATATTTCAAAATAATGTAACAATTCTTATCACCCCTTGCTCTTAACACAATTTCTAACATATATGACACTACTTGAGCTTGCTGAACCCGGATGTCAGTGCATCCGGCGACATCCTTCTATTTTAAGCGTGGAAGGAATATTGGGAAGACCATATGGCTCTGGGCACTATGGGACGCATCATCTGAGGTCATCAGTCCCCTAGAACTTAGAACTACTTAAACCTAACTAACCTAAGGATATCACACATATCCAGCCCGAGGCAGGATTCAAACCTGTCACCGTAGCGGTCGCGCTGTTTCAGACTGTAGCGCCTAGAAACATTCCGCCATCAAGGCCGGCCAAAGACCATATCGATGAGACTGCCAGCACCACAATCTACCTCCTACTGCTACCAACGAAACCTCGATTTGTGTACTGGACACGCGATAGACGAAACCGAACGTCTATCATGAAGATGCATTTCCCCAATTACCTGCGAAGATTCTGTCAATATCAAGTATCCAGTCACACACTGTTTTCGCTTGGGCGATATCGAGATCGCTATTTACTCTGTACAATGAGTAAGCAAAATGGAACATCATTTCTCCTCTAGCATAATCGTTAACGTCACAGCACAGATTACGTAAAATTAGCATTCAAAGTTCTCTACATGACATCTGATTAAATATTTCAATACGACTTCCTGACAAAAACCTGAAGCACCCATCAGAGGAAGATGACCGAAAGTGAAACTTCACCGGTTGAGAAGTTATGTGATGTTGTTACAGTGACAATAGAATCGACAAGTGTGCCGTGACCAATCTTCTACGCTTCAAGACACGTTTCTCAGAACATGCGAATAATGTGCGCTGTTCTACCCACAGCATGACGGCGAGTCGTGAATGCGAACCTTCGTTCTTTCGTGGAGACGTTGTGTAGGAAGATGATTATGTTGAATAAGAAACCTAAATTTAGTCTTTGTGATTTGTAAATTATTGTTCATCACTTTGCTTACGCTGGAAAAACTGGTAACGTAGAAAATTAATTGCGATTGCGGAAGCTTGATCAATCATGTTAGACAATGTGGTAAACTTCGACACCACTTGTGTATCTCTTTCATTAATAAATAAATGTAAATGTCATGTGACTGGGGCCTCCCGTTAGGTAGACCGTTCGCCGGGTGCAAGTCTTTCGATTTGACGCCACTTCAGCGACTTACGCGTCGATGGGGATGAAATGATGATGATGAGGAAAACACAACACTCAGTCCCTCAGCGGAGAAAAAAAATCTCTGACCCAGCCGGAAATCGAACCGAGGCCCTTAGAACTGACATTTTGTCGCGCTGACCACTTGTTTAAAAATCTCATTTTGTTTGTTTTCGTTCGTTGCACCTGCTCCGGGCGGACGTCGCGAAACACCCATTTAAGTTCGTCTTTGACGAATTACCTCAGTTGTTTTTTTTTTATTACACAGGGTAGTTAAGCCAGTGACAGAAAAAAATGGATGAGTGGATGTTATGGACGACCGCTCAGCTACCGGGGACTCTTTCATTACTTTACTTATAACACTCTCGTCTTCCGTACACAGTGGATGATCAACCCAAAATGCTAATTTAATCCATGCTTTACACGCACTCTCGCGTTATCATCGTAGCTCCCTTCACAGCTATTGTCCGCCTCACTGTGATTTATCGACCCTTCACAAAGTGCCTCTACTTGCGTCACCTACTGTGATCACTTGAACGGCACGAATGGGTTGACTGCAATAAAACATGCGCTTTTCGCGTGACCGACAGAAAAGTGAAATAATTTTTTGCACTGTTCCTTTCCCTTAGCGAACTTTCATAATCGAACAGCTACATGAAATGGGCATTGAGTTAAAAGGAGCATTCAGATATTTACACTCCTGGAAATTGAAATAAGAACACCGTGAATTCATTGTCCCAGGAAGGGGAAACTTTATTGACACATTCCTGGGGTCAGATACATCACATGATCACACTGACAGAACCACAGGCACATAGACACAGGCAACAGAGCATGCACAATGTCGGCACTAGTACAGTGTATATCCACCTTTCGCAGCAATGCAGGCTGCTATTCTCCCATGGAGACGATCGTAGAGATGCTGGATGTAGTCCTGTGGAACGGCTTGCCATGCCATTTCCACCTGGCGCCTCAGTTGGACCAGCGTTCGTGCTGGACGTGTAGACCGCGTGAGACGACGCTTCATCCAGTCCCAAACATGCTCATTGGGGGACAGATCCGGAGATCTTGCTGGCCAGGGTAGTTGACTTACATCTTCTAGAGCACGTTGGGTGGCACGGGATACATTCGGACGTGCATTGTCCTGTTGGAACAGCAAGTTCCCTTGCCGGTCTAGGAATGGTAGAACGATGGGTTCGATGACGGTTTCGATCTACCGTGCACTATTCAGTGTCCCCTCGACGATCACCAGAGGTGTACGGCCAGTGTAGGAGATCGCTCCCCACACAATGATGCCGGGTGTTGGCCCTTTGTGCCTTGGTCGTATGCAGTTCTGATTGTGGCGCTCACCTGCACGGCGCAAAACACGCATACAACTATCACTGGCACCAAGGCAGAAGCGACTCTCATCGCTGAAGACGACACGTCTCCATTCGTCCCTCCATTCACGCCTGTCGCGACACCACTGGAGGCGGGCTGCACGATGTTGGGGCGTGAGCGGAAGACGGCCTAACGGTGTGCGGGACCGTAGCCCAGCTTCATGGAGACGGTTGCGAATGGTCCTCGCCGATACCCCAGGAGCAACAGTGTCCCTAATTTTCTGGGAAGTGGCGGTGCGGTCCCCTACGGCACTGCGTAGGATCCTACGGTCTTGGCGTGCATCCGTGCGTCGCTGCGGTCCGGTCCCAGGTCGACGGGCACGAGCACCTTCCGCCGACCACTGGCGACAACATCGATGTACTGTGGAGACTTGACGCCCCACGTGTTGCGCAATTCGGCGGTACGTGCACCCGGCCTCCCGCATGCCCACTATACGCTCTCGCTCAAAGTCCGTCAACTGCACATACGGTTCACGTCCACGCTGTCGCGGCATGCTACCAGTGTTAAAGACTGCGATGGAGCTCCGTATGCCACGGCAAACTGGCTGACACTGACGGCGGCGGTGCACAAATGCTGCGCAGCCAGCGCCATTCGACGGCCAACACCGCGGTTCCTGGTGTGTCCGCTGTGCCGTGCGTGTGATCATTGCTTGTACAGCCCTCTCGCAGTGTCCGGAGCAAGTATGGTGGGTCTGACACACCGGTGTCAATGTGTTCTTTTTTCCATTTCCAGGAGTGTATTTACATATGGGGAATTTCAATCATATGTGCATCAACTAATATGTTACGCGTTATGTGTTGTCTCCCAGCATATGATCACCTTAGAGTTTGTTCTGATTAAAGTATCTTTGAGGAGCATCGTATATCTATTTTATATGATGCTAAATACGACTCTCATCTGACTAGCGTTTGTGTTGCTTCCCTGCAGGGCATACGGTCAAATGCTGATATAGCGAAGCCATATCAGCGTGTGCAGAAAGGCTCGGCTTAATTTCACCCTACTAATAGGGAATGAAATCTGAGATTTTGGTATAGTTGTTCTGACAGGTTGCCCGCAATTTTAGCAGAACACAGCCAACGCTAAGAGGTAGTCTAGATGCAGTACCGCCACGAGCAGGGGGAAGGGGATGGGAGGAGCACTTTTACATCTTCTCTTCTACTGTAGTGAATTATTTCTGCAACCTACTTGTCTTTCGATTGTTCAGCTAACAGCGTTCCCTCGATGCACGTTAAAGTTGACCAGCTAATGATGCTCACTTTGATACTGTATTGAAACGTGAATAGTGCTATTAAAATGAGGAATATGATTGAAAATATGGAACAGTAACTTCAGGGAACTGTGTGATTTATATCACAGCTGCTATACTGGTTCCATTCTAGGATTCGGTATAGCAGTCAGTAGAAGAGGAACCCTTATGGGATCACTATGTTGTCCGTCAGTCTGTGAGTCTGTCTGCAGGACAGCGAAGTGCCCTGCTTCCTCAGGAGCCCGTACAGTTACCAACTCGAAATGTATCCCACATATTAAGGTAACTGGTTCTTTAGTGATGTGTAAGATGTAAGCTACGTCAGTGAAATAATGCAATACGGGCATTTATGTCACATACACTGACAGAAAAGAATTGTAAGAACGAGTTGTGCTACATAAACGAAAGTCGGTAGCAGTGTCTCTGCACCTGAAAGATAATGTCTGTGCAAATTTCGCGCCAATCGCATAAGAGTGACGTAGTGCCACTATGAGGATGAAAATCAGGTTTGCTTTCAATACACGCCGTAACGGTCGTGAGCGTTACTTACTGTACATTTGAGGTTGGACGTTACTGAGTTGATGTTAGTCAAGAATACATTTAACACGACTAAGACGCCATTAGCAGCACCTCACTCAGTTTGAACGAGGTCGTGTAATAGGGCTAGAAGAAAGTTGATATTCCTTCTGCGATACTGCAAAAAGATTTCGCAGGAATGTAGCCTCTATACATGATTGCTGGCAGCAGTGGTCTCGAAAATGCACGACCGCTCCGGACGGCCACGTGACACTATCGAGAGAGAAGACCATTGTGTTCGACGTATGGCTCTGGCGCATCGTACTGGATTTTCAGCAGTAATTTCAGCAGCAATTGGCACCTCAGTGACACAATGAACCGTTTCGAATGAGTTACTTCATGGACAGCTCCGAGCCGGACGTTCTGTAGCATGCATTTCATTGACCCCAAACGACCCCCTTTTTGGACTTTAGTTGTGTCAATCTAGAGCTTATTGGAGGGCAGGGTGCAGGTCTGTTGTCTTTTCTGATGAAAGTTGTTTCTGATTCTGTGCCAGTGAAGGCCATGTGTTTATTATAGCGGCGCCATATTAGGGCCTGCCACAAACTTTTCTGCGTGCTATACACAGTGGGGTTATGGTCTGGAATGCGACTGAAAATTTGTACGACAGTCTGGTGATTCGATTTGATGTACTGTCGTTCGTGAACAGCGTTCCCGGGGGTGATTTCTAACAGCATAACGTTCGCCTACATAGCGCTATTGTTGCCCAACATGCTCTACAGTGTGTCGACTTGTTGAGTTTGTCAGCTCGATTACCAGATCTGCCTCCAACAGAGCACGTCTGGGGACTCATCGGGTGACAACTCCAGCTTCACCCACGAACAGCATTAAACCTACCTGTATTCACCGACCAAGTGCAACAGGCAATGAACTTCATCCCACAAGCTACCATCCGGCACCTGTACGGCACAATACTTGCACGTTTCCATACAAATGTATTACGGAAATTTCATTAGTGTACATTAATTATTTTTTGGCCTTTGTGATTTGTTTTCCGTCAGTGTAATTCGATACTCGCGAACTTACTCATTGAAACTTGTAGGGTACTTCTCGTTGACGTAGAATCATAAAATTCGGCAAGAAGCAAGGTTTAACAATACAAGTAAGTGGAAAAATCTGAAAACGTGGATTTGTGATTACGTTACACTATTTTCTTTTTTTCCTTACTATCTGTTGTCCGTCTCTTTGTCTGATCTGCCTTTCTCTCTGGAATGAGTCGATATGTATGTCACTTACACGATCTATAGTTCCCTGCGGTGAACGACAAACTAAAGCTTGTAAGTCACTGAAGTCAAATGATATGGGTATATACGTCAACGCCGCCACCGCATGCCTGTCTATAAACACATTATTAGCCTCGAGAATAAACTTGAGGGAAATGGAGCAACCCAAGCTGTGATATTGAATGGACCTATAATCTTCCGTGGATGTAGGGTAAATTTTACTCTGGACGTCACCACTGGAAATTCTGGTAGTGGTTGGTTTTACACTGGCCATCGTTCGTTGTGAAAACGCATCCCTTCCTGGACTTGAGTCTTTCGCCGACCGAGATGCCAAAAAAATGATTCAAATGGCTCTGAGCACTATGGGACTTAACATCTGTGGTCATCAGTCCGCTAGGACTTAGAACTACTTAAACCTAACTAACCTAAGGACACCACACACATCCATGCCCAAGGCAGGGTTCGAACCTGCGATCGTAGCCGTCACACGGTTCCAAACTGAAGCGCCTAGAACCGCACGGCCACACCGGCCGCCACCGAGATGTCATCGCCTAAAAAAACCTGGCATTGTCGTATCGATCCGAAGACCCAGAGTAGACGTAGTTATGTTTATAGTAATATGCCTTTTATATTGTATACCCGTTCCTGTAGAAAAGTTAGTAATGATGAAAAAGTACATATATGGATGAAAGGACTTGGTGTACTTGCCTAAAATGTAACTGTAACTGGAGACAATAATTATTAATAAAGTGTGATCCCTGACTTCTGTAACAGGGGAGCGTACATCGCGAACCGGGGGCTGAAGGATGCAACAGTTTGAAAAAATCCGGAAGCATAGTGCCGCACTGCCCGCTTAGCGCCTAGATATTCGGTGACGCAACCCGCCCGACTTGGTTCGGCGCCATTGGATTTGGCTCGGCGCACCAGGGCAGGCGTGCTGCGAGCGAGACTACCGCACGCGTACGGGATAACCCCTGCCGGAGAACGATCGGCTTGTCTAAGTTATCAGTAGTTACGCAACCCGCAAACTCGCTAATTAAGACCTACAGATAAACTACTCACTTACATTTCCAACTGGTTAGAAGGCAATTGACAATCACTACTATTCCAGCACATACATAAATTTCCACGCAAGTTCCAGAAATGGCACCATGTGCCCTCGGATGATTATTTTCAACGAATAGGGACACATGATAACGACAAAATGTACGATGACGCCAGGAACTCTGACAGCTTGATGTTGGACGGTCATCTTCTTCCATATCACCCCACGATTGTTTCACGTCTTTGTGACACGGTCACTCCCTCATGTATTCTGGGTGGCATTCCTCCTGCGGCGTCGACTCAAACTGCGTGAGCAGCCGATGGCCCAAGAAAGGACACAACATCTCTATTGTTGAGCTCCTGGGCAGATGAGGTAGAGGATGACAGGGTGCTGCTACCGGTGATGCGGAAGGGAGTGCACGCAGGCAAGTAACTACATAGTGACTGATAACAGAATGGATGCTGCAGCTAGTCTGCTCCAGACAGCAGCCACGGCCTGTTATTGTTTACTTTTCGAACAGACGTGGAAAAAAAATTCACTAGCAAATTATTTCTCACTGTCCTTTAAATAATAGAAGTTACTGTTTTCATAGAAAGTGGTCTTTCTGTTGTTATCTATCATGAGCACAGTGTACAAACTGTGGATCCTGTTACACTATTAATATGCGCTTTCAATACACGAGAAGAACAGGCATTTAGCAAGCATGAGTGTATAACTTCCTACAGTTACAGTTCTCAACCTTTACTGCAGCGAGACACAAAGTTGATATATTTATGAGATACTGACTCACATTTTGCAATTTACAACAGGCAGCACTATGATCATTAACTAAGCAAAACTTTATGAGCCTCAGTTTTAAGAACTTTTAATTTTTAAAAGTAACCCGCATATTCTTTTAATACTTGTTTGAACTACTTTATTACTTTAAATTCTATTTTTCACTTTAGTTGTTTAGCAAGCCCACAAACTTTTAATAAGAAGTTTTAATTGCAAAATTACTTTCAGCCAACATTATTTACTTTAGCACACACTTTTGCCACGTTAACTTTAACTTTCTTTTTACTATGCTCAAGAGACATTAATTAGTAAAACTCTGACTTCAATGTTCTTTCAGTAAGGACATTCGGTAATCACTTTAACATGGGAAGGAACTTAAGTGGAAATGAGACAGAGGATAAATCAGGGTAAGTTTTCATAAATAGTCTTTTGGTTTACCTTATAACTGAAAACAAATAAATCATCCACATGAGCTGATACTTCACTGTACATTTCTACAATTCCTTGGTTCCTTTTTAGTGATTGCGCAACGTGGTGGCGCGTGCATGTTGGTGGGTGGATTTGCATGTGGAAATGCTGGACTCTGTCATTTCTTGGTAGCCATGACATATACCAATTACATAACATATCCAGCTCTTTATCCATCCATCCGAGGCATTGGCACATTGGAAAACGGCACGGAAAGCCTCACTCGGCACCAGCACAATACAGCTTTTACATGAGCAGTTGACAATTTGGCAGCTCGTCCCTGACTAACTCGTTGTCCACCTCTTCCTCTGCATGCCAATCCCATTTTGCGCTCGCTATACAGTTCCGTTCCCGAGGGGAACCACAACACCTTTTATATATGTAAAGAACTAATAACTCTAAGTGAGGATCAGCAATTACATAACAGCAACCAAACATATTAATTAAAACAGAACATTTGTACATATTGACATTTCTATAAAAAATTATTCACTCAAATTCCAAATTATGCAGTAAGTTTTGTCTCCCTCGAAATGAGACAAGGAATTTAAATGGTAGATATACTACATTGCATAGAATACAACCATGATACCAAAGATTTTACAAAGGAAAAAGCGAACACTCTTGTCTTATTGATATAATCAAACAATATTTACAACAGTTTAGCTATAGAATGTTAAAAACGCGGATCACTCCGAAAGAAATGCGCACTATTTTTTTTTAAATCCATCTTTTATTCTACATGTTTGAAAATTTTACACTATGTAGATACATCCTGTAGGAACAATATTTTCATTTCTCCATGTAAATTCCATCCTTCTCAACTGCCTTACGCCATCTTGGAACCAGCGCCTGTATACCCACACGGTAAAATTCTGGACCAACCAGTTGGAGCCACTGTTTGGAAGCGTGCACAAGGGAGTCATCATCTTCAAACCTTGTTCCACGAAGAGAGTCTTCCAGTATCCCAAAGAGATGATAGTTACATGAAGCCAGGTCAGGAATGTAAGGTGGGTGTTTCAGTGTTGTCCATTCGAGTTTTGTGATCGCTTCACGGTTTTTAACAGACATGTGACCGTGCATTGTCAGACAACAGCAAAGCATCCTGCTTTTGTCGATGTGGTCGAACACGACTCAGTCGAGCTTGAAGATACTTCAGCATCTTCACATATGCATCAGAATTTATGGTGGCTCCACTTGGCATGATGTCCACAAGCAAGAGTCCTTCGGAAACGAAAAACACCGTAGCCGTAACTTTTCCAGCAGAAGGTGTGGTTTTGATTTTTGTCTGGGGTGAATTTGCATGATGCCACTCCACTGCTTGCCTCTTCGTCTCTGATCAAAAATAATGGAGCCATGTTTCGTAACCTGTCACAATTCTGCCAAGAAATGCATCCACACCATTCTTGTACTGTTCCAAAATTTCGCTACATACCGTTTTTCTTGTTTCTTTGTGAGCTACTGTCAACATCCAGGGAACCCACCTGGCACAAACCTTTTGTAATACCAACACTTTCAGTATTCTGCGAACACTTCCTTGGCCCTATCCCAACGTAGCGTGACAATTCGTGATGCGTCTGTCAGCAGTCACCAATTCGTTAACTTTCTGCACATTGTCTGGAGTGTGTGCACTACGAGGCCTGCCGCTGCGAGGATAATTCTCAATATTGGCGTGCCCGCTTTCATTACGTAACCTGCTTGCCCACCGACTAACTGTACTGCGATCGACAGCAGCATCTCCATACACCTTTTTCAACCTCTTGTGGATGTTTCCCACTGTCTCGTTTTCACAGCACAGGACTTCTATGACAGTACGTTGCTTCTGACGAACGTCAAGTGTAGCAGCCATCTTAAAAGACATGCCGTGATGGCCGCACTGACGGGAAAAGGTTGAATTAAGTTTCAAAACAAGCGGGAAGTATGTAAAACTTTTACACATGCAGAACGAAAACTGTATTTTTACAAATAGAGTGTGCATTTCTTTTGAGTGACCCTTGTAAAACACAAAAAGTCAAAGTAAATTAATGAAGCCTTAGAGCTCTGGTGTTACGTGTTGTTCTTGTCGCAAAAGTAGCTGAACCTAAACGCTTTCGGAGGTCTACACGGCTTTACAGATTGAATATTTTGAAGATATGCATAGCTAGGAACTTGAAACATTCTTACCCATTTTAATACAACAGATTAAAAGTAGCTGGCATGTTTTTGTCCGTACAAAACGGGATGAGCTACAATTTCTTTAAACTCTGAAGAAAGACCATTTGTGCAAAGACAATAAATAACTCTGACAATAATATCATTTATTATTTTCTTGTCGATGCTGGTTGCGGAGCTTAGAAACAATAGTTGTGTCACTTGCACACAGGACTAATTCTACCTTCTATTTCAAATAAAATGTTTTCTCTCTAAGGTAAAGGAAGAACTCTAGCGGAACAGTGATCGAACCCAATGGAACTCGCACTGTAGCTTCTCCCCATGCAGATGAAACGACATTCCTCTCTATGTCAGTTGAAAAACCTGAGCCAACATTCTTTTTCAATATGTATGTTTAATAGAACGAAATCAAGTATATACTGAACTACGTATTCTGTAAAAACTTGTAAAACAATAATGCAATTTCTAAAAAAAAAAAGTTTTTCTTTGATAGTTTTCGGAAAACTCGTACCTTTATTTAGTTGACGCCTCGAAGTGCGTCTGTAAAGTTGGTATTTATTACAGTTTCTGTAGAAACGGTGTAGAGGTCTTTGTGTTGTAGCCTATGAAAGACCATTTCCTCGCGGCCTCTGTTGTGCACCTACAGAACTGATCTGCAGCGTTGGCAAAGGATTTTCGTCAATGAGAGGACGTCGGCGGTTCCGCCAGAAACTACGCGGGAATTAAGGCATTATAGCGAAGAAGAGGCGAGCCAGACAAGAAGCTTGCGCAACTGGCAGTTACGGCCAGGACGGGCTTGGGCGGCAGCGGCCGGGGTGGAGGCAGGAGTTGGGTGTAGCACCGGGGGTGGGGCTGGGTTGAGGGTGGGTGTAATCTGGCCGCGGCTGTGAATTCCAGATGAATCGCGCCCGCAGCCGCAGCGCGACGTCGGCCCAGAATGAAAACTCGGCCTCCAGGGCGACACAGGGGGTGGGCCACCCCAACCCCACGCTGCTGCTATGTTCGGCTAGTTCCGCCACGCGCCGCAGAGGCGCTGCAGTCGCCTTATAAGCGCGACGTTCTTGCTGCGCTCCTGAAAAGCGACCGCCCTCGCCGTAACGCCGTTTGGAGGCCATTGTCTCCTCCGCCGGCCCTTATTGCCGGCTGTAAAGCTAGCAGAATGAACTCGCCGTGCCAGCGCGCTGGTTTTGTCCCGTTCGAGGAGCGGCCGTTGTTTGGCGCAACCAGTGCCCCATTGTCCGGTTTATTAAACTAAAGCGTTCACGGCGTTTCCTATTCGCTACCCTAGTGGTGTTCTGTGTACCTATTTATATGCTAGGGCTGAGGAAAGCACAGCTGGTATCGTCCTAAAATTCTCTGCGTCAGAGTCAATAAACTCAAATTATCTTCGCAAGGCACACAAAAATCTGTGGTTTGTGGTTTTCAAAGTCTGTTACAGGGACTAGTTGATTAGTTTACAGTTTACGTGACTTACAAACTTTGAAAACCGCCACTCTATCGACTAAATATTTTTTGTTTTTATGTTGGTTTGACAAAATGGACACCATAATATGTTAAGTACTGTACTTCGGCCGATACATTAATGTAAGAGGGGACACTGAAGACTAATCTGAAGTAGTGGCTATTTGTAGGTCTTGAATGGCAGTGGATGCAGGAAGAAAGTAACTTCAATTTAGAAAGTGAGGTCACTATGCAGTTCATCTGAGTTCTTCACCGACAAAGTCACTGTGTCCATACATGACAAACAGCTTAGAAAACTTGATGACATCAATAATAGACGATGGAAATTAGGCATGGGCCCAGTGCGATCACATAGCGAATTAAAATGAAATGATCTGAAGTCATCGTATGGCACTGTTGCACGGGAGGCCCCGTCCAGGTAAGTTAGGCCGCCAGGTGCAAGTCTTAATGCAGGTGACGCCACATTGGGCGACTTGCGGGTCGGTGATGAGGAGAGGATGATGAAGACAACACAACACCCAGTTCATAGGTGGAGAAAATCTCCAACGCGGCCGCGGGTCGAACTCTGGCCCGCTACATGGGAGGCAAGCACGTTACCACTCAGCTAAGCAGGCGGACACAGACTGAGTGATTCACTACGAATGGGGTAAGTAGATGATCATGAAGCAAGAGAGTCATTACAATAAACATAGGCCTGGAAACCAATGGTTCCCCAAGTTCAAAATGGCTCTGAGCACTATGGGATTCAACTGCTGTGGTCATCAGTCCCCTAGAACTTAGAACTACTTAAACCTAACTAACCTAAGGACATCACACACATCCATGCCCGAGGCAGGATTCGAACCTGCGACCGTAGCAGTCGCACGGTTCCGGACTGCGCGCCTAGAACCGCGAGACCACCTCGGCCGGCGGTTCCCCAAGTATTACATATTACAACTGGCTACATGAACCCTTTATTAGGCTCCAAATCAGGGAAATGTTGTCAACGACAAACCCATTATAAGAATTGTCCAACGTGACCACCGTTCATGTGAAGGTAAACTTCAAACATCTACTCAACGACGCCTGTACAAATTCAGAAATCCCAGCCATGTTACGGATGCATTTAAAACCATTTATAATCCATTCCCAGAGTTCATCGACACTACAAATGGGGTCGTAATACACAAAAATCATAAAGATCCACACATACAAAATAAAAAATCCGACGGTTTAAATCCGAGGACTTGGGAGGCCATGATTATGGAGACCCACGATCGAAACACTTCCCATCAAACATTCGTGCTGCATATTCCTGAACAGCCACCGAAACGAACCATCATCCAAATATCCGATGACCTTATGTTGCCGGAAATATAGGTACACACGACCAGTAAGTCGCTCTGGTAGAAAATGTGGCCCTATCAAACGATCACTAGAAGCGCCTTCCCAACCATTGGCCGGAAGTCTCCACTGATGTGCCTTCTCAGTGACACCATGTAGGTTCTCATAAACCCAGCCTTTTTTGTTGTGGATGTTCACAACACCGTCCTGGGTAAAACATGCTTTGTCTGTATATAACACATATACGAGGAAACCTGTATCATTCTAACAGTGTTTACACAGATCCCCTGGTAAACAGCCACCTGGGCTCAATGTTTGATGCTGCCGGAGCTTGCACACTGTATACATAATTTGGGTGCCATTGTCGCTCAATTAATATGTGGTGCAGCTCTCTTTCTCGTTCTTGTGCTGGCACTGTCTCCACTTGTGGTAACATACGCTCCCTGATTCATGGGGACAACACTGATCTTTTGAGTCTACCACCATGTTGTGGTCTAATGAACAAGTCTCGTGGAGATGCTGATGGGACCTATGAAACAGTCTGATTTCCTTCTGTGGTGATACACTACATAATACCATTCTGCTGGCTCCCATGCATTGTCCAAAAATGCCAGTATGTGAAGTGGATGTCAGGGATTTCTTAATCTGAAAATGTGTCTGGAGCCTTGGCAGCCATTTCGAATGTTACATGTGTACCCTGTGTTTGCTGTTCACTGTGAAAATTGGTACCTAGAACATTGGCATTAATTGTGTTGTCATTTTTGCACGCGTCTTATCAGGGGCCATGTTTATTATGATTATTTGTTTGTTTCATTCTCCTCTGCTTGCCCCTCCTGTATACACAGACGGTTAGAGAACAAATCAGAAACAATTATACATTGATCATCCAGAACATTATGACCACTTAGCTAATAACTGGTAAGTCCACATTTGGCACAAACAAAATTGGCGATGGGTCGCCGCATGGGAGAATGAGGCCTTTGTAGGTCGCTGGAGGAAGTCTACATCACATCGGCACACACAAGTCAGCTAACTCCCGTAAATTCATTGGAGAGGGGCGATGAGCTCTGTCGCCATGTTCAATCACATTCGAGATTTGTTAGATCGGTTCAAATCTGGCTAGCTGGAGGCGTAGCACGTAAAACTGGAACTCGCCACTATGTTCCACGAACCACTCCACCACACTCCTGGCTTTGTGAGATCTTTCTGAAAACTGGCGCTGCTGTCAAGGAACATGGTCGTCATAAACGGATGTACATTCTCTGCAACCAGTGTACGATACTCCTAGGCCACCAGGGTACCTTGGACAAGATCCACTGGACCGATGGATACCCCCGTGAACGTTTCCCAGAGCATAATGGAATCACTGCCAGCTTGTCTCCATCCTGCAGTATAAATGTCAAGGAGCTTTTCCTCTGGAAGGCGATGATTCACATCCTCCCAATTTTTCTCTGGAAGATGATGATTCACACCTTCCCGTAGGCATCATAAAGATGATATCTGGATTCATCAAACCATGTGACACTCTCTCAATCTGCCACAATTTAGTGACAATGATCACTTGCACATTTCATTAGTAGTTGCCACTGTTGTGTGTAAAAATTGGCACATGCACGGGTCTTCGTTCGTGGAGGCCAATTGTTGGGTGTACTCGGCGCATTGTGTGTTCAGACACACTTGTACTTTTTCTGGCATTAAAGTCTGATGTTAGTTCCACCACAGTTCGCTGCCTGTCCTCCTTTATAATCCTGCCCTGACGTCTAACATCTGTAATGAAGGGTCACCGCCCAAACCCACAATGTCTGGACGTGTTTTCACCTTGGTTTCACCACGTACTGAAAACACTCAGCACAGAAAATCTCGAACACCTGAAAACTTGTGTAGCTTTCAAAATGCTTGTGCCAAGCCGCCGGGCAATCACAACCTGCCTTCGGTCAAACTCAGATGGACCGTGCACCTTCCCAGGTTTACAAAAATGTTCAAATGTGTGTGAAGTCGTATGGGACTTAACTGTTAAGTCATGAGTCCCTAAGCTTACACACTACTTAACCTAAATTATCCTAAGGTCAAACACACACACCGATGCCCGAGGGAGGACTCGAACCTCCGCCTGGACCAGCCGCACAGTCCATGACTGCAGCGCCCCAGACCGCTCGGCTGACCCCGCGCGGCCCCGTTTTACAAACGGACAGCGCGCTCACTGAGACTACATGCACTGTGCACGCGCCTGACTGGCAGTCGTTCCGCGCCAGGTGGCGCTGCTACCACCAGGATGGGTGTATATCGATAGCAGGCCAGTGGTCATTATATCCTTGCTGATAAGTGTTCGTCCACAGTCCTACTACTGCAGCACTCCACAGCTACATCCATGCCCTGCAAATCACTGCGAAGTTTATGAAGTTGGTTCATATCACTCTACAAGTTACTGGATCTCTTTCCGTTCCAATCTCATAAGGAGAAAGGGACGTATAATAGCTCTTGAAAAACCATGAGCCAAGTTGACATGTTACTCTTCATTAGATTCTGTTTAAAATTCAGTTGCCACCACACATGAATGATTTTGATAATTTATTAAAAAACTAAAAACCCGCCTCGACTGCGAAAAAAGCACCTAGTGTTAAGTGTTAATCCAGGTATCGGTGTAGATAACTAGTCCTTCTTCAGAACAATGTGTAGTTATCTTCGCCGAATCCTGGGTTAACACTTAACACTAGGTGCTGTTTTCGCAATCGAGGCGGGTTTTTAGTTTTTTTTATATATTAACCAACGATTGCTGACGCGCTGCGATTTTGATGACTCATATTTCATGTTTGCTTTTCATAGGACGACATTTTTTAGGTGGGGTTATCGAATTATCAATCATTTATTGGTTGAAACTGGCTAGCCTCTTACTAACATTTCTGTAGAGTAGCATGTTTGAGGATAATTTCATTCTGGTTCTGACAGCAGAGAGAATGAGGTGTAACATAGGCCGAGGACTGGATACAAGACAGTTTTTGTAACTGAAATTAATAGGATGCTGGCGCGTTTACTGCCTAGGACTGCTCCGTCGACAGGCCGATCGAATGAGTATCTCGTGGTGGGTGTGCCGTCGCTAAGAAGGAGACAGGGGAGAGTCGATGCTCAAAGCTTCAGGTCATAGAGGTACCAGCTGATGAGTGATGCCGCCAGCCCTTTTAGCGCAGAGGTATGTGCGAGGAATGCCGGTCACAGATTCGAGCTAATGGTCGCACAACTTCTCACCCCAGATGACAAGGCATATTCCCACAAGGCAGTGAAATGAATCTGATTGACTGAAATTGTAGTTGTAGGATGAGCTGTAATTTGTTGTAGAAGTTTTTAACGAACTGAGTATGAGCTGAAAGCAGCTGGATGACAGCTTCATGTCACATAGAGTGGGAGGTACTCCGTTTGTAATGGGTACAGTCATTAATTGCACGGAGCATGCATGCTAACGAGACGTGGCTTGCTCTAAACTGGGCTGGCGGGTATTGAGAGGACACGCATTACTGGATAGCGTTGTGAGGCATTGCTGGCAAGGTGCCAGTGAATCATATCACTGTTAGGTAGTGATATGATTTGCTACTATGAATGGCATCATTCGTTTCTCTGTCAGACTAAGTCATTACGAAGTTATTCTTTATGGCAGCACATGTGAATCAAGTCTCTACTCCTGGCTTATGAGCAACTACAACTCTTGATTCATTTCCGGCATTGTACTGAAGTAGTTTCCACCTTAGGAGTTCGCGGATGCCATTTGACGGGCTCTATGTACTAAGAATTTACAGCTACAGACCGCACTTCGTCTGGACGATGGGTGGCAGCGATTCACAGCGTGGCGCTGCAGAATTGTCTTCCCCAGCACTGAATTTGGTGATATAAGCACAACAACTCGGAAGATAAAGGCTTTCTTAACTTCGATGCTAATTAGTATCAATCATTTAGCGTTATCGTCGAGTAAAGAGAGGCGCGATTTCGATTCAAGTCATAGTTGTTTTACCAATACCAAATTTAGATTAATAAATAGAAGTTAATTAACTCAGTTTACATATTTTTCTTCGAGTGTTGTTTTTTAAAATAAATATCTTGACAGTATATAACTGTTCTACTTTTCCAAATACCAAACCAGGTTAAGTTAGAGTGCTATCGCAACTTCGGGACATAATTCAATGTTATTTCTCGTTGTAGGTCGTTAATGACAGGTCAAACTTAATTGAAGCTAAGCGTGCCCACTGTACTGTGAACACGACAACTGCGGCCACCACTATACGCACGCCCTAAGGTACAACACACATTGCATACCAGGGCAGCACTGGACAATCAATGTCATGCAGACTGAATAAAAGCCGGGCGGGGTGGCCGAGCAGTTATAGGCGCTACAGTCTGTTACAGCGCGACTGCTACGGTCGCAGGTTCGAATCCTGCCTCGGGCATGGATGTGTCTGATGTCCTTAGATTAGTTAGGTTTAACTAGTTCTAAGTTCTAGGGGACTGATGACCTTAGAAGTTAAGTCCGATACTGCTTAGAGCCATTTGAACCATTTTTTAAAGCTCATATCTCTTTTAGTGCTCAGAGACATTTTTTTACTGAATAAAAGAATTTTGATGTAAAGAATAAATTAATATCAATGACTGTAGAGCCGATACTATTTTCGTTCTCGTGTGTGTGTGTGTGTGTGTGTGTGTGTGTGTGTGTGTGGTTGTGTGTAAGTTTGGAGCTCATGGGCGCTCAACGTGGAGGTTGTCAGCGCCCTTGTACATTTTAAAACAAACAAATGTATGAATATGGATAAAATGACTAATATTGCTGTCGCACGATGAGAAGGAAAGCTACAAAATGAAACTCATTCACAAACTCTCACCTCACTCGCGTTACCCATACAATCACTATATCTCACAGACTTCAATACAACGAGAAGCATGAAAGGTACTAGGCGTAGGATTAAAACAGAAGTAAACCAACAGAACAGTTAAAACAAAGGTACAGGGAAATATGACTGGCTGACCACTTACAAAACACTGCTAACACATTAGATACAACTCCCCAAAATTAGAGGAAACAAACTGCAGAGACCACAACACCTTAAGGGAGAACAGTGACAGTCTTGCACCTATGTCTTTGTAAATTAATATCTCCTTCAGTTTCTGTTCAATGACAGTGAAGTTTTTTTTACTGCTGTGTATAGGAATCCAATATGCCTTCAGCTGTGAGAGAAATTAAATTGTATGTTACATTATTATTTTAAGGTATACTTTTTCATTATTTCCAGGTAAATTTGGTAAATTTTTTCTATGGTAAAGTAATCTACACTATTACATGTATAATTCAGCATGGTAACTTTTTGTTAAATTACTGCTGTTATTTTCTGTGGTATTTTGAATTTGAACATTTTTTACGGACAAATTTTCCGTATAATATCAAGCATCAAGCTGTTTATAATGCCTAGGTTAAAATTTTGCTCCACTTAAATATATCTTCCACGTAAAAGAATAGGTGTGCTAAATTTCATCGAAATCCTTCCAATTGTTTCTGATATATGTGTTCCTGAAAGGAGAGAACATTCTCATCATTAAACACTGCTTCAGATTCCAAAGCAGAAATGTTCCCAACCAAACTGGAAAGAAACACAGTCTTTGCATATCTATTCCGTATAAGAACATCGAACTTTCATTAGGGTTCTGCATTTTGCCATGCAGGCATTTTTCTAGCAGTACTGGTGAAGTCAGTGCTCGAAAAGTTGGTTTAATGAGCATTGTATCCTCATAAGGAACGTTACTTTTATGGCTGTAAGCTTCCTTACTTTCCTTGCTTTCCACACAGTTGAACCGTTTATTGGAACATAGACCTCGCTGAGGTGTAGTGTCTGTCGACAAGTAATGATACCAAATGGCCTATACTGTCTTTCACATACTACCCAAGTCAGTGAAGTTATTTCTAATTTCAACACCCTAATAGACTTGCAGGCTGTTAATTCTCTTCTTTGTTGCTACGTTTTTATCCCCAGTGGCTTCTCAGTCCTCTAGTAGCTCTCCTTTAGTGTCTGCAACAAGTCTTCAGAGCCATCCAACCATCCTCTTCTGAACATGGCCTAAGCATTCCAGTTTCTCAGTAGTGCAGCTTTTCCAGCTTGCATTCTTGAAAGCACTAGAGTCTCCATCTCCTAAATATGGTGTGTATCTTAGACAATACTTTCACAAAGACATATGGAAAACGAGTTTCACACCAGCAGCTTCCATTCGACCACTGGAGCCTACAAACAACTTTGTGAGCTTCTTGCCATTCTGTTTCATTACCTGCATAGTAATATTTTGTTGTGCAAGGAACATGCAGAACAATATTTCGTCTTGACCTGTAAGTCTACTACTTTTGCAGTGTCGACACTAACGACTGTTGAAGCTCCATGCAGTGAAGTATGCCCCCTCTTCATCCAGGAACTGTCACAGATAACTGCGATATCTTTGATATTAGTTGCGTCACTATTTTCTTCAATTTCCCTCTTGAAGTGTCATTTTCATGCTCTCTTCACTTATTTCAGTAACTGCGTTAAGGAGTGTAGTGTTCATTTCAGGAAATTTTAGGTGAGGACAGGCATGTTCATAATACCACATAAACGGCTTCCACTATCTGTTCCAATCCCCGTACATCTAACTGAAACCCCAAGAGAAGAAACGAAATAGCTTATAATTTGAAAGAAATAGAAATTAAGAAAAGACAGAAAGTGAAAAATAAAGAAATAATAAGAAATAAAACGAGTATTATATTAACGAAAAGATACTAGTAGTTACCGAATGTTAGATTTTTGCACAAAATATCGTAGATATTCTTTGGTTGAGAACCATGAATTACGACGAAGTAATTTTATTAGATATTTTACTTGTACGATTAAAAAGACGATGTTATTATATTACCGGTATGGATAAATTTTGTCCTATAAATGAAAGAGAACTGGAATTAGCGAAGATTAAAAAGAAATAAATATAGAAATATAGTCAGATATATCGCTCGCTCAGGAGTATATTATATCTCTGAGCATTAACGATTGTTAATTGAGGAACTGAAAACTTGTACACTGTATGCGTCGTGAGTAAAAATAAGTAAATCATCTGTAGGCTCTTATTTACAGATTGGCGACTTGTGTACGCTCTAGGAACGGAAATCCAAAGACAGATAATTATTGCCTATTAACAGAATTATTTCACCTAGTCAAAGATGTATATTTATCTCCTGGGCTTCGGTATATGATAGTAAAGCAAACCTATGATTACCGAAGAAATTTGCTTTAGGGATGTACATTACAATTTAACTTACTTAACGAGCGTGAATTAAACGAGATTAGCGGAAGGCTGCCGTCCGTTGTTTATAATATAGAGAAGTGTTTCTTCTGGTTTCTTCTGGTTTAATCCACTGACCATCAGTCAGTTAGAGGTAAGTCAAACGTTGCTTACGTTTTATCGCTCCCTACGTACTGACAAATTATTACCTTATCTGAGAATCTTGTTTTGGTCACATGTGTTGGAGCGTATGGTTGTTAGTGTGTTATTTAACTAGAAAAGTGTATTGGAACGGCAAAATATCGCTACAGGGCACAGCGCCAGGAAATACGCACTGGCTCCATAAGCATGATAACTTTGCCAAAGGTGTGTGTAGTGACTGTTTCCGATTTTAGAGCACAGTATTAACATAATAACGGTACATCGTTCCGCCGCCCAGGCAGAAACGATCACGGGGCAGGCTTACTCCGCTCCTGAGTCGCGCTGGCGGAGGCGGCGATAGGTGGCTAACTGACAGGCACCGTTGTCGAAGGTCGTGGGTTCGAAGCCCACCTCCCACATGCTAGGTGTGACTGCCGCCAAACGGACTGTGACTGGATCTGTGCTCGACTACTCACCAAAGAACCCAGTGACTCCACACAACTATTCTTCTTTTTTACGAGCTGATAACTTCCCGGTTTTCGATCAACAAGCGTAATTCTTTTTGTTATGTCCCAAAAAAGCTAAAGTTTGATCACAAAAACGTAATACCGACTTACTTGTAAACCTAGAGCTCTGTATTTCTTAGCGAAACAAATGGGCAACAGCGGAGGTTTTCACGCGTGGTAGCAGCATCATGCATCAATTTATCTCTAATTATCTCCGACAGCGTTTCGGTTTGGAGTAAAGTGATCTCAACATTTCGGCTACATATTGCGTTCGGTAGAATTCAATAGCAAAAAAAGTTTCCCGAAAGAACAAAATTCGGTAGCCTAGTCGGCGAAAGCATCTTCGTAAACGTTCTGTATATTGTCTTAAAAAATTTATTGCAGCAAATACAAGAAAAATGAAAACATAACTCACGTCTTCCAGGAGAAATTGAATAGATGGTGAGTTTGAGAGAGCTGAGTGTTTTCTGTTGGACGCCGCAACTGACCTCCTCGTCTCCTCGCATTCCTACCGAAATTTCTATCCTGAAGCATTTCTGAACAGCCTACAGAGAGAATTTTCTGCTTAAACTTTGTAGTAAACATGCGTCTTCTTGCCAGCAACGTATTTGACGCACTGAAGTTCGTAGTACCGCCCTCAATGCCGGCACGGTAGCTCAGCGTGTTCGGTCAGAGGACTGCGTGCTCTCTGTAATACAAAACCTGAGTCAAGGCATCAACGATCAACTTCAGCGGATGTCTTATAACGTCCACCCAGACCAAACTGAACGAACTATAAAGAACAATATGAAAAAAAAGGCCCGGATTCGATTTTCGGATGGGTCGGAGATTTTCTACGCTGAGGGTGTGGGTGTTGTGTAGTCCTAATTATTATCTTTTCATCCCCATCGCCGCGCAAGTCGCCGATGTGGCGTCAAGTCGAAACACTTGCACCAGGCGAACGGTCTACCCGACGGGAGGCCCTAGTCGCACGGCAATTACATTTTTTACCTGCTTTCTGTCCATCACCTCGGCTGCTGCGTACAGTGGCTAGCAAAGCTCGCGTCCTACTGCCAACGGGTCAATTCTGGTCCGACCGACAGCCAAGTCTTCTCAGCCAATGGCGTCGTTTGGATGCGATCCTGAGAGGTGTGGGTGCAGCACACCGCACTACCGGCCGTTGTCTCATTTCTAGCCCTTGGAACCGCTACTTGTTATTCAAGTAACACCGCAGTTGCCATCACGAGCTGGCCGGTGTGGCCGAGCGGTTCTAGGGGCTTCAGTCTGGAACCGCGTGACCGCTACTGTCGCAGGTTCGAATCCTGCCTCGGGCATGGACGTGTGTGATGTCCTTAGGTTAGTTAGGTTTAAGTAGTTCTAAGTTCTAGGGGACTGATGACCTCAGATGTTAAGTCCCATAGTGCTCAGAGCCATTTGAACCATTTTGCCATCACGATGTTGAGTGCATCTTGTTTCAGTCCGTCCACGAAGGAATAATCGCGGTAGTAGCGGAAACCGAACCCGACTCTTTCGCATAGCAGCGAAAGCCGCTGACCACTGTACTGCGGAGCTTGAGGTGCATACACCCTGTACCAGAGTAACAGTGTTTTATAAGATGCACACAATTTTAGTTTTTAAGGTAGTAAAATCTAAACTGTATTCTCGCTAGACTCAGTAAAGGCTATGCTGAGAAATTAGTTTTTATTTCTCCAACGGACGTTTATTATTATATTTATCGATTCGCTATTGATTACAGGAAGAATTGGAGGGCGAATAAATTTATTAAATAATAGTGATTCAATTCTTACTGCTCATAACTAGTCATCGTCACTACTGATTAATTCATTGTCCAAACTGCACAAACACAAACTCAGTGGTTTCAACTTCTGGTTAGTTCGTATCCGCCACTGATCACCTACGTTAATGAGCTGCATGAGAGGGCAAACGACTTCAGCAGAAATGGACAGCAAATGCCACGGGAAACCGCTGGAAACGCTGACGGAAATGCGTTCATTTGAGGCATGAATATTCAGCACGGGCGGATAGAGGTCGCAGTTTTCTTTTCCATGTGCTATGCTCCATTTGAAATGACGCAAAATTAAAAATGTATTCCGGCGACTCGTTCCGAATACAAAACAAACATAAGCGGACATTTATTGCGGTTATCGGAAACTTTGATGCGTCTAGCGTGCCGTCTGTTAATTTCCGGCCCATCACGCAATACCGTTTGACGCAAAATCTGCCCGGTGTCTGATACACGTGTGTGGCGGTCGCGTCAGGACTCTCTGCTAACGGCGATGGTTAGTTAACTGCGGCATACCGTACAACGCGGTTAAGACTTCCGTAAGAATGAGCCATCGTTGCGTCGCGCTCTACTGGGGGCCTGATCACTTTTGCCTTTAAACTCAATTATCAAGCCACGCCGTGAAAATGACGCCGTATTTGGTCGCATTAATACGCACGACTTTCTGCCCGAAGTTAGAATTGTTCTCGAAACTAATGAAGCTGCTAGTGAAAGCATGTGTGGGCAGACTCTCAGAGTTGGCAGTGAACTGGGGTAAAAATTTCTGTATTCAAATGTGCATGTAATTCTTGTTTTACTTTTACGTAAATGCTGAGCTTTAATATTAATACAAAAGTGCCTTTTATATAATACTTTTTTCATACGATTAACCTGCTTACAAGGCCGTAAGCAGATTTGAAATAAGTGTCACCATCGACGTGGGTATAGTATTGATGAACAACACTGAAAAAGATGTTACAAATCGAACCGTGCAAAGACACAAGTGCATGCACACGAAGATGAAGTGGAAGAGGAAAATATTACCAAAGAAGAGAAGATGTAATTTTGAGAAAACAAGCTAATAATCAAATAAAAATGTAAATTAAATTCCCAATCACAATAAAACAAAATAAATACAAGGCAAAAGTTTTCGAGAGTAGCTGGAAGCGGTACTAACACATAGAAAGCGTAAAGGACAGAATTGACAATAACGAGTAGTACATAAACTGAAAAATATGTCAGTGGTCAAAGTAACTTATTTTGCAGCGCGATAGATGTACATAAAATTCAGGGCACACGGAGTACATAGACAACTTTCACAAAAGAAACAAATGCAGGAAACAATCGAGGAATGGAATAGAAGAAACAGTGAGGTAACATTAGGAGAACCTTGAGGCTTAGGTGACATGTAAAGGAGAGGAAGTATTGAAATGTATTTCGTCATTTAATATTTAATCACGACTGTATGCTACAGGTTTAATGGTTTCCAGGGCTTCTAACAGATCAACTGTTTGGCCTTTGTTTGCTACATGGAGGTTATGGGACAGGCAGGTATGGTCTTCACTCACCAGTGGACATTGCTAGGTGCCAATAAACGCTCTTCATGAAACTTGTCGGGTATTTAGAATTTTAAGAATAATGCATTACGTATTTTTAACGTGTTTCTACTTTTACATTAAACACATTTATTTATTAATTACGGTTGCGAAGATATTCCCTCTAAACCTAATACGCCAAGCTACCTTTCAGGATGTGTTTTACCCCTTAAAAGTGAAACTGGGAAAAAACTGAAAAACAACGTTTTGTATTACTTTGACCACTCTACATGCCCGCGTAGTTGTTTACACCTGTGAATGTTAAGTTTTGAGTAGATTCTTACCAAATGTGGCCTAAAGTGCTACGTCTAGTGTAAGTAGCGTAACCATAAGTGTGCGGTTTGATAATTTTAATCAGTTAGCATTCTACGATCAAAGCAGTAATAGCTTCTCTGCTTATGGGTCATAAATCACATCGTTTTTGAAGTATTTTTTGTTACAGGTACTTCTAAATATTTAATGGGTGGAATATGCGCACAAGGAACTTTGTCTTAATATATCAATAAATTTTAATGAAACATTTTCGTAATGTTTGCGCAGTGGATACGGGTTAACCATTCTCAAACTAGTTCAAATGGTTTTTTATTCATTTATTTATTTTTTAAGATGATTTCTCACTCTGATCACTTATCAAATGTGTAAGTACTGTACTCTCCATTGACAGTTAACTTACAGCTTCCTTCCTCTAGAAAATATCAAAGTAATCTCTAATAAATTTAATCTGTTCTTACTCCAAGACCAAGGATATTAGAAGTATCACTTTTTGTGTAATATATTATTCCTTTTCCAAAATCAGCAATCGTAATTTAAATAGTCATGATGGCACAAATGAAAATACCTACTGTTATGAGCCGTAACACGAGAAATGCTCTTTATCTTCACAAAAGAACTTTAAACAGAAATTTTATCTCATAGCAAAGCACAGCATGTGTCACGGATTAAGAACCTTAAGACAAACTAGGACCAACGTGCAAGAGCGACCGAGGCAAGACGTAGATATCTGCTTTCCTTGAAGTTTAAAAAGAACGGTATATTCTTGACAACGCGTCGGGGAGCTCTCCCGGGGAGCTGCTCGCCGCAGACTGAGTGCAATCCAGCGACTCGAGAAAACCGTACCGCAGGTATGCTGCTGACGGTAAGTGTCGCTCCGCGTCGATGTATGTAACAAACAAAGAACGCCCACAAACATTTTGCATCTCTCTGCCGATAACAAGTGCTAAAACATTACTGTTAAACCGATAAGGCGACTGAACAATTTATAAACATATCTCAGCATATCTAATGGTGGCCGAAAAACTACATAGTGGTTCGTCAGACGACGCGTGACCACACGAGCCAGTGATCAGAAAACTCCAGCTGTATGCATGTTCAGCCAGCGTGGTTGCTATGGCTCTCCCTGATTAATAGAACCTATCACAGTGAGGACAAGTAATTTTACATTCCGCACAGTTGGCCAGTAATTAGGGCTTATCTTTGCTACTGAAAATATACTGGGCTAAGGTGTTACAGACATAGTAGGAAATACTGTAATTTAGATTTAGTGATTTCGCTATACTCTGTGATATCTGTGCGAATTATGGAATGGACACTATTTTCTCCAAAAATTGTGGGGAATGGCACAAGTTCCATAGAGGAGGCAGTAGTAGCCGACCGAGACAGACCCAGCAACGGATAAGTAAACCGCTTGTGTGTCATTTACGAGTTCATAACCAGGAGTAAATTTTATTGCATCATCTGTGTGCTTTAATAGTTTAGTTTCTTGAGTTCTGCGTGTAAATTTAACATCTAACAGCCACGGTTCTGGTGTTTTGGTTTGCGCCAGAAAGTAAACCGATTTTATGACACAGTAAAAGCTCCTAATCAGGGACGAATTATATAGTTTCATTTGAGTGTTTCGGTTGTTAGCTTTTTGAATATCTGCGTACTACTAGACACAGTTCTTGCGTTTTAGTCAGGGTCTACAGTAGAGTGGCGCAGCACGTGCCGATAGTCCGTTTATCTCCACAGTTTAGTTCTCCACGGTCTTTAGTATGGACAGGGACAGCGATGGTTGTGTGCGGATGCGTGCCAAGTTGGTGACACTTCGCTCTGAGCTTCAGGTTGTGTTGGCTTCGGTTACACAGCTAAGGCTGCAGTGGATGGGCGCCACTGTTGTGGGCCGGCCGTGGGTATCCAACGGACGTCCAGCACGTCAAGAGTCCTGCGATCCATCGTCAGCGGTGGCAAACCCAGCTACTGCTCCCACTGAGGCTGACCCCTCACCTGTGGTCGAGTGGGAGGCGTAGCAGGCGGCGAAAGACTTCCCAGGCGGCCGCACGTAAGGCCTCCCCGGTTTGTCTGACAAACAGGTTCCACGTGCTGTCTGTGGCTGACACTGACGCTGAGCCAGATGCTGTCTCCTGTCCTGTTTCAGAGGAAACCGCTCAGCCTGCAAGATCCGGGCAAACGCAGGGGGTGGGTTTATTGGTAGTTGGGAGCTCCAACGTTAGGCGCGTTATTGGGGCCCTTAGGGCCTTGCCTGACAAGGAGGGTAAGAAAACCAATGTGCACTCCGTGTGCATACAGGTTGTAGTCATTCCAGATGTGGAAAGGATCCTCCCGGATGCCATGAAGAACACAGGGTTTAGCCAGTTGCAGGTGATTGCTAACGTCCGTACTAATGATGTGTCTCACTTTGGATCAGAAGAGATTCTCTCTGGTCTCGAGCGGCTAACAGAAGTGGTAAAGGCTGCCAGTCTTGCTTGCAAGAGGAAAACAAAGCTGACCACCTGCAGCATAGTCGATAGGGCCGATTGCGGGCCTCCAGTACAGAGAGTCTGAATCAGAGGCTCAGACGGTTCTGCGAGTGTGTAGGCTGCAGAGTCCTCGACTTTCGCCAAAGGATAGTTGGGTTTCGGGTTCCGCTGAATAGGTTAGGTGTCCACTATACACATGAGGCGGCTACACGGGTAGCAGTGGCTGTGTGGTGTGGACGGCGGTGTTTTAGGTAAGAGGGTCTCGGGAAAATACAAGAGGGCCCACAGTCACAATTGGTGCAGGCTGAACACAGGCAGAACGCAGATACAGGAACCATTGGTATAACAGTTGTAAATTGTCGTACCAGTGTTGGGAAAGTAAAAGAACTCCAAGCGCTCATAGAAAGCACTGATGCTCAAATCGTTATAGGCATGGAAAGCTGGCTAAAGCCGGATATAAGCTCAGCCGAAATTTTTGCGAAGAACCTAGCGGTGTTCCTAAAACACGGTTGGCGGTGGCGTGTTTGTTGCTGTCAGAAGTATTTTAAACTGTCGCGAAATTGAAGTAGATACTTCCTGTGAGTTAGTATGTGTAGAGGTCATTGTTAACAACCGGAATAAAATAATAATTTGATCCTTTACCGACCTCCCAGTTCAGATGATACAGTTTCTGAAATGTTCAAAGAAAACTTGAGCTTGATTACAAACAAGTACCCGACTCATACGATAATAGTTGGTGGTGACGTTACTTTACCCTTGAAATGTTGGCGAAAATACATGTTTAATTCCGGAGGTACGCATAAAATATCATCCAAAATTGTGCTAAACGCAAACTCTGAAAATTATTTCGAGCAGTTCATGAGCCCACGCGAATAGTAAACGGTTGTGAAAGCACACTTGACCTCTTAGCAACAAAAATTCTGACTTAATAACGAGCATCAAAACCGATATAGGGATTAGTGAACACAGGGACGTCGTAGCGAGATTGAATATTGTAATCCCCATATCCTCGATAAATAAGCGAAAAATATACCTATTCAAAAAACCAGATAAAAAGTCACTTGACACCTTCCTGAGAGACAATCTCCATTCATTCAAAATTAATAATATAAGTGCAGACTAGATGTGGCTTAGTTTCAAAGAAATAGCATCGGCAGCAATTGAGAGATTTGTACCAAAAAAACTAACAAACGTCGGAACTGATCCTCCTTGGCACACAAAACGGGTTAGAACACTGTTGCAGAAACAATTAAACAAACATGTCAAATTTAAACAGACGCAAAATCCCCAGTATTGGCGATCCTATACAGAAGCTCGAAATTTTCCGCGGAGTTCAATGCGAGACGCCTATAACAGTTTCCACAACGAAACTTTGTCTCGAAACCTGGCAGAAAATCCAAAAAGATTCTGGTCGTATGTGAAGTATGTTAGCGGCAAGAAACAATAATTGCTTTCTCTGCGTTATAACAATGGAGATAATATCGAAGACAGTGCTGCCAAAGAAGATTTACTAAACACAGCCTTCCAAAATGCCTTAACAAAAGAAGACGAAGAAAATATTCCAAGCCGGCTTCGGTGGTCTCGCGGTTCTAGGCGCGCAGTCCGGAACCGTGCGACTGCTACGGTCGCAAGTTCGAATCCTGCCTCGGGCATGGATGTGTGTGATGCCCTTAGGTTAGCAAGGTTTAAGTAGTTCTAAGTTCTACGGGACTGATGACCACAGCTGTTAAGTCTCATAGGGCTCAGAGCCATTTGAACCATTTTTTTAAATATTCCAGAATTCGAATCGAGAACAGCTGTCAACATGAGTAACGTCGAAGTAAATATCCTCAGAGTAGTGAAGCAACTCAAATCACTTAATAAAAGCAAGTCTTCTGGTCCAGACTGTGTACCAATTATGTTCCTTTCCGAGTATGCTTACGCATTAGCTCCATACTTAAGAATCATACACAACCGTTCGCTCGACGAAAGATCCGTACCCAAAGATTGGAAAGTTGCACAGATCACATCAATATTCAAGAAAGTTAGAAGGAGTAAACCACTAAATTACAGGCCCATATCGTTAACGTCGATATGGAACAGGATTTTAGAACATATATTGTGTTCGAAAATTATGAATTACCTCGAAGGAAACGGTCTATTGACACACAATTAACATGGGTTTAGGAAGCATCGTTCCTGTGAAACACAACTAGCTCTTTATTCACATGAAGTGCTGAGTGCTATTGACAAGGGATTTCAGATCGATTCCGCATTCCTGGATTTCCGGAAGGCTTTGGACACTGTACCACACAAGCGGCTGGTAGTGGAATTGCGTGCTTATGGAATATCGTCTCAGTTATGTGACTGGATTTGCGATGTCTTGTGAGGGAGGTCACAGTTCGTAGTAACTGACGGAAAGTCATCTAGTAAAACAAGTGATTTCAGGCGTTCCCCAAGGTTGTGTCATAGGCCCTTTGCTGTACCTTATCTATATAAACGATTTGAGAGACAGTCTGAGCAGACGTCTACGGTTGTTTTGCAGATGACGCTGACGTTTATCGACTAATAAAGTCATCAGAAGATCAAAACAAACTGAAAAACGATTTCGAAAAAATATCTGACTGGTGTGAAATGTGGCAGTTGACCCTAAATAACGAAAATATGAGGTCAATGAGGTCATCTACATGAGTGCTAAAAGGAACTCGTTAAACTTCGGTTACACGATAAATCAGTCTAATCTAAAAGCCATTAATTCCACTAAATACTTAGGTATTACAATTACGAACAACTTAAACTGGAAAGAACACATAGAAAATGTTGTGGGGAAGGCTAACCAAAGGCTGCGTTTTATTGGCAAGGACACTTCGAAAATGTAACAGACCTACTAAGAAGTCTGCTTACACTACGCTTGTCCGTCCTTTTTTAGAATACTGGTGCGCGGTGTGAGATCCTTACCAGACAGGACTGACGGAATGAATCGAAAAAAGTTCAAAGAAAGGGAGCACGTTTTGTATTATCGGGAAACATGGGAGAGTGTGTAACCGCAATGATACGGGATTTGGGATGTAAATCAATGAAAGAAAGGCGTTTTTCGTTGCGACGGACCAACTATGTCCTCCGAACGCGAAAATATTTTATTGATACCGACCTACGTAGGGAGGAACGATCGTCACGATAAAATAAGGGAAATCAGGGCTCGTACGGAAATATATAGGCGTTAATTCTTTCCGCACGCTATACGAGATTGGAATAATAGAGAATTGTGAAGGTGGTTCGATGAACCCTTTGCCAGGCACTTGAAAGTGATTTGCAGAGTATCCATGTAGATGTAGAATTTTCAGTTTGATTTCTAGTGTGACATGTGGTCGATCAGGACTGGGCTGTGCCAATTGGTTGAGGCAATAAAATCTACTTTATCTAACTTGTTTTGAAATCTTTTTTAGGTAATGCAAAAGATAAGCGACTGCAAAAGTTTTTGAATGTGACCGGTACGCAGACAAAAGACTGGTGACCATAACTGACAGTTCTTCGAGACTTCTGTGCTTTCGATGAACCTTCGGAGCAGCCACAGGGAGAAGACGTAGACCACTTGTCGGCAGAGGGAGAGCGGGAGCAAGTGGTCCGCAATCTGATACAGCGCCGGCGGCAGCCACGAGGGAGAATGTTTAGGGGCGCCCGGGGGGACACGCGCGCACAGATCGCTGCGACTTCTGGCGGAACGGGGGAGGGAGGCAAGCGGGGGTGGGCAGGCGGCGCGGTCCGGAGGTAGGGAGCGATCGTCATCCTCAGCAGCGCTCGCGGACCTCTCCCGGCCGTAATGCATATTATATGAGTCGAACAGGAAGAGTCGTTATAGATAGCGGCACGCTCCGCCGCATACGCGATCGGCCCTCCCCCCTCCCCTCCCTCCCCCTTCTCCGCCGCTTCCACTAGAGCCCCTGCCCGACCCAGAGTCGGGCCTGCCATCTACCAGCGTCATCTCCGGAGGGTGGGCAGCCTTCCCGTCACGAATAGGTGGCGTCCACTCCGTGTACAGGTTACTTGCCACAGCGATTCAAAGTCGCCGAATGCCAATTTTCTCTACGAATAATTTTCTCGAGGACATGTTACCTGTTTGTCCGTTCGGGAATCCAGATACGCTTTCCGACAGGACTTTCTATCACCTAAATTTATATTGAATGTAAACAACAAACGTTTTTCTTGCTATCTTCAGTCTTAATTTCATATTCTGTCTACTTCAGGAACTTAATTTATTTACTACCCAAATACCAAAACCCATCTATTTCTTTTAGTGTCTCATTTCTCAATAACATTCACTCAGTTTCGCTTGTTTCACCATTATCTCGCTTTTGACGATATACAACTGATAACCTATTTTCAAAGGCATTATCCGATTAGTACAACTATTCTTCTGAGAAGGAACTCATTGAGGAAGACGTCGCAAGTTCAATAGTAGGGCTGATTTTAAAGTGTTCTACTAACAATTATGAAAGGATAACTCTTAGCTACTAATGACTCACCGTGTGCATCACGAAAACCACATAAAATGACTGTTCGGGAGATTCAGAGATCAACCTTCTATGGATGTTTGTATTACACTTCACGAAAAAGACGTAGTAGAGACTCAAGAAATGTTAAAAACAAACCATCATCTTGCACCATGAACACCGAATGAAAAATTCTGTGGCACAGTAATCACAAAGGAGCGCTCAATAGAGATCGAAGGCGACATCCGAGGTGTTACAAAACAGTGCATGACGTTCAGCTAGGTGGCCAATCTCAAAGAATGCATATAGAACCACATTGCTGTAACCGGCTGACCAGAATTGGTGGAATGTGTTAGCATGCAACAGAACGTACCGGTGTGCACGCTTGTTCGTGTGTATGTGAGAGACTTGCAAGCGCTCAGCAGCAAGTTTATCAGGGCCCTTTTATATATTAAAAGAAACTAATGTGGATGAAATTATTAAAAATGTTGTCACACAGGGTGAGGAGGAAACTTATAAAATAGACTCATGCAGTCACTCCCACTTCACTCTCGTTGATCCACACAAACGCTATCTCACAAGCACGAAGACAATGGAAAAGCATGGAAAGTGTTACACTTCGGATTAAAATAGAAGTAAACGATGGAGGAACTGAACAAAACGCACACAGAAATGAGACTGGCTGACCATTTACAAACAATTTCGGTGAGCCAGTTACAATATTTACTAATTACGAACATCACCTTAAATGTTACCTAACACAAAGGGCAAATCTCAAATCTGTCAGCGTGTCTGCACATACTGCTCAGAAAATAAAACACAGTCAATACATGTGGCCCACAGTGATCTGTACACTCCAGGCAGTACACATTGAACGGTAATCTCACTGAGCAACAAGTCATCCATCATAGATCTGTGCGTCCTACACAATGTGACCAATAACATCTGGGCACCCCCCAAAACATACGTTTTTTTTTCATATTAGGTGCATTTAGCTGCCACCTACTGCCAGGTACTCCATATCAGCGACGTCAGTAGTCATTAGATATCGCGAGAGAGCAAAATGGGGCGCTCCGCGGTACTCACGGACTTCTAACGCGGTCAGGTGGTTCGTTGTCACTTGTGTGATACGTCTGTACGAGAGATTTCCACACTCCTAAACGTCCATAGGTCCACTGTTTCCGATGTGATAGTGGAAATATGATGGGGCACGTACAACACAAAAGCGTACAGGCCGACCTCGTCTGTTAACTGACAGAGTCCGAAGACCGTTGAAGAGGGTAATACTGTGTAATAGGCAGGCATCTATCCAGACCATTACACAGGAATTCCAAACTGCACCAGAATCCACTGCAAGTACTATGACAGTTAGGCGGGAGGTGATAAAACGGATTTCATGGTCGGGAGTCTGCTCATAAGCCACATATCACGCCGTTAAATGCCAAACTACTGGCCTGAGCAAGGAGATTAAACATTGGACGATTGAACAGTGGAAAAAGTTGGTGCGGAGTGACAAATCGCGGTACACGGTATGGGCATCCGATGGAAGGGTGTGGGTATGGCGAATGCCTGGTGAACGTCATCTGTCAGCGTATATAGTGCCAACTGTAAAATTCGCAGGCGGTCGTGTTATGGTGTGGTCGTGTTTTTCGTGGAGGAGGCTTGCACCCCACGCCGTATTGCGTAGCACTATTACAGCACAGGACTAATTGAAGTTTTAAGCGCCGTAGTGCTTCCCACTGCTGAAAAGCAATTCTGGATGGCGACTGCGTCTTTCAACACTATCGAGCCTCTGTTCATAAAGCACGGCATGTGGCAGAGTGGTTACACGACAATAACATCCCTCTAATGGACTGGCCTTCACAGATTTCTGACCTGCATCCTACAGAACACCTTTGGTATGTTTTGGAACGCCGACATCGTGCCAGGCCTCACCGGCCGACATCGATGCAGCACTTCGTGAAGGATGGGCTGCCATTCCCCAAGAAACCTTCCTGCACCTGATTGGAGTATGCCTGCAAGAGTGTAAGCTGTCATCAAGGCTAAGGTCGGGCAACACCATATTGAATTCCAGCATTACCGATTGAGGGCGCCACGAACTTGTAAGTCATTTTCAGCCAGGTATCCGGATACTTTTGATCACGTAGTGTAGCTTCGTGGATGAAACGAGGTACGCCATTACTGCGTTGTAAGGTTTCACCCCTCAGTTCCAACCACTCATTTTCTCACTGGTTTATGATATGGAACCTCAACAGCAAAATGGGAACATGTAGCTGGCTGGCACAGTGAACTAACAGAGGATAAAGACACACCTACCAGGCTGCTATATCCGGTCATTCATTCTCCACAATACCCAAGTGCCATGGCATACAGCAGAAGGATGTCTACTTCCATGGTCATTGTAGCCAGAGGAGGGCATGCTTGATATCCTCGACTATTTTATCAGCTGGGGCCAGCGCTGCAGAGACTGAAAGGAACTAAGTGAGTTGGAAAGGCAAGGAATGTAGCAGGCCTATGGCCACAAGATCGTGGATAGTTTAGAACCAAATACAGTAAAAGGAGGCCACTGAATCTTGAGGACATGATCTGGGAACACGAAAGAGCATCCAATAGAGAATCTCGTTTAGACCCATTCGTGAATACAGCTACGTCGTTGTGGTACCCATTTAAAATTTTGGAAAATAACGCACTAAGAACTGAAGCAGGAGTGCATTCTATCCTGTACTTCACTGGACATAAAATTACTCTGATCCTCTGCCATAGCCAGGGTGGCAGCCAGTTAAAAACTTGGATTTGAGCCAGTACAGGGCTCACACCAACAGGCTGCAAGACACATTTAACAAGGATACAGATGGCCTCACTGCATGTGGACGATCCGTAAAGAGTTGTTTCATAGACTGATGGGCAATTGTATGGTATACTGCAGAAGTATTGAGGTGCTGACTTGCCTAACGGACGCAGAGAAGTTGTGGCTGTATGGTAAGTGGCGTATCACCAGCCGCAGCACAGGGACCAGGAATGGGTCTGGTCCTGCAAGCGGCTGTGGCTGACCCATACACTGCACACTCATAGACCAGCTGCGATCAAATGAAAGCTCTATAGAACTGAAGCAGCCATGTCCTGTATGCTCCTAATGATCTGTGGTTAAGACACTTCAGAATGTTCAGTGCCTTCTGGGCCCTTGCCTTGAGGTCTTTCAGGTATAGTGACCATGAAAAATGAGATCCAAAAACCGCAGGGAGACTTCAAAAGGGAGAATTGAGCTCTGTATAGGAATTCATATAAATTAAACATACAATGAGAACGAGTAAAATGAAAAACATTCACTTACCCACCGGAAACGTAAATCCAATCATTGCAGATGGTTCTGAGCACTATGGGACGTAACTTCTGAGGTCATCAGCCCCCTAGAACTTAGAACTACTTAAACCTAGCCAACCTAAAGACATCACACACATCCTTGCCCGAGGCAGATTCGAACCTCCGACCGTAACGGTCGCGCGGCTCCAGACTGTAGCGCCTAGAACCGCTCGGCCACTCTGGCCGGCCCAATCTTTGCAACCCACTCCTCCAGGCTCTTCAGTGTTTGTTGCATTATTGATGGAGGAAAGAAAACTGCAAAACTGTCCACAAAAGAAGGCATTGTCCAGGACTCCTCAACACAGACGTGATACTGTTTATGAGTACAGCAAAGAATATAACAGTTACATCACTGCTTTGAGGAACAGCATTCTCCTGCTTACAACGATCCAACAGCACGTCAGTAGTGCAGGACCCAGCAACCAGACCAGTAGACCATTAACCATTCGCTGCAGGGTCTTTCCTATACATCTCAGGAATGCGACACGCCGGTAGCTACTGGAACATGTGTGTCCTTTTTGGTTTGAGGAGAGGCGTCAGCATTGTCTCTCGAGTTTGGCAACTGGCCTGTTTATAGTATCTAGCTAAAACATCGACGGCTGAGAATGATTCAGCAGCAGCACAGAAATAAGTGTGTGTACCTTTACTAAAGATACGCAGCTCGTGAAACGTCATGGGGCTCTCCAAAACCCAACTAGAGGGCAAGTAGAGGTCGAGCCCCACAAGAATGACTAGCATTGACGTCTCCCAAGAGAAGAAGTTGTCAAGGGAGTTGTTCTGCAAGATCCGACAGAGCCCCAGAATCTACTGCACCTTGTGGAGGTGAATACGGTGAGCAAGTAGTGATCCTCTGACACACTTCAATTTCAATGGTAACTACTTGCATGTCAGTAGCCAGGGGGAAAGCAGAGGAGTAGTGTTCATTATTGGAAAACTCGGCGACACCTCACTGGCTCTTCCCCTTTCAGGTCACCTTGTGGTGTAGGATATAACCCTGCAACACAGGGAGTCAGTATCTACAAAATGTGTTTCTTGTAAAGGCAAGCACAAAAGTCATGCTTGTGCTAGAGGTTTCAGTTCCTCCCCTTGAATCCTGAACCCATTCATGTTCCCCTGTAGTCTGTGAGCCATGTAATTAGTGTGATTTCACAGCAGATGTAAGTGACTTGAAGAATGGGGGGAATGAAGCGACTACCAGGGCTTTATCAAAAGGTATTTAGCTCGATTATGTCTTCCTAATCAGCCAGAAGTGTCAGAGTGAGATGTGGCGGTGCCCAGGACAGCTTCTGAACTGGTCGTGGCCTGCTTCCTCCGATGATGAGGAAAGTGGGCGTTGAGAGGCACTCTGTTTTTCATGTGCCTTCTTCATGTTCGCAGCAGAACTGTTGCTGATCTCTTCTACTGCAGCTGCCTCTATTGTTTTGTCTTTATTCACTTTGCTTTGGGATGTACATGCGCAAACACAGGCGCTTCTGGTGTGTAACGGTACACTGGATGTCATCTACATCAAAGTGTCCACCTTGGGAGCAGATTTCTGCACAATGCAAGCATACGAAAGGCAAATACATGGGATTTTGTCACGTTATACCTTCATAGGCTGCCTTTCCATACTTTCAGTAGGTCACTTGACCTCCACACTTCATTCTTGTATGGTCAAAATGAAGATATTTATAGCACGCCATAGGATTGGATATTGAAGGCCTAACTGTTAGGTATGTATGGCCTAAGTGTAAGACAGAGGAACACTGGCAAAATATATGCTGGACGCATTGCAAAGTTAAAGGCGACAATGGAAGTGGCAGTCTTCCCAATTTCTCCATCATTGCTTTGTGTTCGTTGCTCGATATGCACTATCCCCTGTAATCATCATTCTTGGTTCAGCTCCACTATGTCCATGTCCGTGATATGATGGCACGTGTCCACACACTTGCTTGTATTGACAGAGGTGTGCATCTCAACAAAATCATCATAGTCACCCAATTTGTGCGATTTCTTAAGAAGTTTCACCTGTTTTGACTGATTAGTTTCAATCAACAACGAGCCATTACATACGCGTTTAATGGACATTAAGATGCCAGCAAGTCATTCCAAGCAGTTATAAATACTCTTTTGCAAACGTCCCCTCCTTAATCTTGAACACTAGCAACACATTTTGATTTACGACTCCTTGAGTCCTATTACACAAGAACAACTGATTGCGGTTATCAGAAGGGCTAGCCTCTCTCATCCGTCTGGATGTACACACATCACACTGGGCGGAGAAGAGAAGAAGAAGAAGAAGATTTCGAGGGTTACATCTCGATACCACGTGCAGCCGGGGAAATACGCGTCCACTCAGACAGAGTAAGCCTTGTACGACTGAGATACCGAAGGCCCCCAGAGGGTGCCCGCTAACGACTGCTCCACCTCAACAGCCATGGATATCATTGGCACGCAGCACATCTTGAGAGTGAGATTTTTTGTACGGAAGTTTTTACCATCCTCGCTATATGAGCGGCCAAGCCAAGATCCTCATTCCCTGCAACGTGGTCGCTGAAGCATGCCTGTGGCTTACAGTGGCAGAGGACTGGCTGTCCTTACCAGGCCCAGATCTGGAACCCCACGGTCGCCAAACCTATACCAACAAAAAATGCTAAGCCCTCAGGTCGACTGAATGTGAAACAGCCTGTCGTGGAGATTATGGTGAAACTGGCTGTACTTTAATGCATAGCTGCAAGCTGTGTGATGATATGTTTTATAAGCACAGAAAAAAACAAACATCCAGATTCTGAATTTTTCCAGTGGTTCCAGGTGGTATGAACTGCAATGTGACATACTTTTCAAGAGTGTTAATTTGCTCTTGAGGAGTATGATTTTTATACAGAGACCAGGAATCAAGCAAAAGCAAGTTATTTTGACTAGCTATTGGCTGAGAGCAGCGCTCTTACCATACCTATAGTTCTCTTACGCTCTTTTTCCCACTATTGTTTGCTTCACACAAATATTCACTACTGCCCATGGAAGATCACACGGATGGGAAAGAAACGTATCTGGTAGAGCACCTCTAACACCTCACGGCGCAGTAGATAACTTTACAGGCAATTTATCATCCAGATTTACAGTCGGCATAATTGTACACAAACGTGCGAAGGTACTGATGTTAACTGATCTTGATACAACTTTCTTGGTACCTCTGATTTCCACATAAATATACATTTCCTTTTCAAATCCCAATTGTAGGAGTTGGAAACAAATTCCTTACTGAACGAAGGGATACGTTTTTTTATCTCGTCGACAAATTTTCTCTTCGATTCCGCAGTTTCCTGCGCCTCGTCAAGTTGATACTTTGTTTGAAATTTCTTTATCTTATGTCCTCCAATTGTCCACTTCCTCCCTTGAAACCACTGTAATCTAAGCCACACTGAGTTTTATGTGCTTAACGTAGCAGGTCAAAATCATGCACATCCTGTAAATAGTTCCTCGCATCGTTGAAACACGCAAACACCTGTCTTTGTAATAAGTGCGCCTTGACCTGCCTTGAATACCTGTAGTTTTTCCTATGCACTACAAGGTCATACTGCTGCAGACGTATATGAAATCTATTCATAATTTTTTGTATACAATGCTGTGAATGATCTTCCATGTATGTAATTATGTTCAGTACCCGCTGCTTAGACAACGCTCGTCGTTTACCATGTATCACTTGAGATGGGATGTGTGGCTCCTTGCCCAGTATGGATGATGGACTACATGGCTCGACACCTACGTCAGTATCACTTGTTAAACACGTGTCGTCGTCATTGTATTCCAGATATTCATTGTCCGCACAGTCAAGCGTATGCGCCACATATCCACTAACTCATCTTGCAGGAACGCCAATACTTTATTTGCACTTCTTTCTCACTGTGTGAAGTTCATTGGGTTCTTTTCTGACGAAATGTTAAGTGACGCAACTGATGATCCCTACATGATACATTAAAGTAATAGTGATGTAATATTCACACTTGTCAGCGCCAGTCTGTTTTGAAACTGCAATTATTGCAGTCTTCTTCAGATATGAGAATATCTCGCCTGTAAGATACGTCTTGCATATCACGTGGAATTGTTTTGCCGAGACCTCACTAGTTCTAGAGCAAACGTTGTCTGCTGCAGGTACCTTCTCTTTACTTAGTTCTTTCTTTGTGTGTATCATTCTTCAGTAGTTTCATGTCTCCCAACTCGCATTAATCTACTTCCTGTTCGTTTTCCATAAAATTTCTGCAACCAGTGGTGCGGTTAGCGTCTCTGCTTGGCGTTCTGTGAGTGACTAGTTCAAACGCGACTAACTACATTTTATTCAGTATTTATTATTAGTGAAAGTATCTAGAAATTTCTTGTATTTCCATATTCTGGAATATTCGATGTTTGTATAAAAAGCAACACTCTACGTCCAGTAGCTCATTTCCCTTCTGGCTGTACCATGCTGATCGTAATGCACGTATTTTTGTACATTATTGAAAACCTTAAGTTCTGATTTGGACCTGATTCTAGTAACTGCGTGATAATGTTTGGTGTAGACACCAGGTACTTCCAAAACAGGAACTAAAAGCTGTCGACTACACGGACAGCAAGGGAAGTACAAGCATTTAGCCGTTCCCACGGTCCATATATTCATAAGCCAAATGAATCCCAAAATGGCAATAAGTCAGCTGCATATCAGTCATCCATCAGTGTCTTCCTGAAAAATGTCGGAAAGTATTCCAGCGAGTCGCTAAATACAACTGGTGATGTGACACGACATATTTAGCAAATGTGTACTTTCACTTGTGTGACACACACACCTCACCAGTGGTTCGGCAACAACGAAGAGGAGCTCAGTACCTGGCACAGATTTCATACCGAACTGAAGACAAGGTTTGGGACCATAAGCAGCGTTGTGTACGAGTTTGTACATAACTGTAGTGAAAGGTGAGCTACAAAGCTATCTGGCAACAGTCATAGTAGGAAAGTTGGGAAGGAGCAGAAATATTTAGTGAATAAGCTAACAGAGTAAAGAGAAGATTTACTCATACAGCAAGAATTGCAGTCCATCTCACACAAAAGCAAGAAAGACGATGCTCTCTGAACTAAGCTGTGACAAGGTGGCGTCTGTGTACTGTCCCGTTCCGGAAAGACTCCAAGTGCAGGAAGGGCTGTCCAATACTGCGGCCGCAGTGGGCTCTCGTAATCCAGAGCCTCTAGAGGCGTGGCCCAGCAGGCACGCATCATTGGGTCCGCCACATCCTGCATGACTGCTGTTGGCGTCTGACAGAAAATTTCGGATCCGTTGCCGATTTGAAGCCCTTTGGGGTAATATCGATATGTGATACCACAAGCAGCAAGTTCACTAAGTGGAAGAAGAACTGATCAAGATCTCATAACGTCATGGGAAAACGACACAGCCCTTCATACAGAGCGTTTTAGTCTAATGCCTCATTGTGAATCTAGATGTGACAGGAGCTACCGAAGTCCCACACTTCATGAAAGGAGTCGCAACAGATGTCTACCAAGCTAACTTTCCTTGTAAAGGATGTCACAACAATAGATGAATTGATCAAGTGATGTCTTTCCATACCTCACAGAGATACGAAATTCTTTGCGTTTTCCTTTACTTTTTCGTTTATAAATGTATAGCTATAGGGTTCTTTTAATCATTGACAAAGGTCTTCTTAGGCACTTGTGGGTTTTATTGTTGTTCTGAAGAAGGTGTAGTTATATACGCTGAAACCTGGGTTAACAACACTAGGTGCTTTTTCCTCAATCGAGACGAGTTTTTAGTCCTTTAATATGTCATAGATATAGTCAAATCAGTAAGAATTCTTATATTTCCACAAAGACCAGATTCTTAAAGAAGTGTGGGTTTCGTGGTACGAAAGCGATTCCGCTGAAATTCGCAAATGGAAAATGCGTTCATCCGACGGGAATAGGTATTTCAAGAATAGTTGTCAACGACAAAACACAGCCCTTCCAATAAGTTGTTTTAACGAATTGCTGTGAGAATCTCATTATTGTATGGGACTTCTTGCGGCACACAAGCTGTCATAGCGAAAAAGGTGGGATCGAACTTATTACAACAAACACTCAGAACACAATTTGTTCTGGGCGGTTGTTATGCTACCATCATCAACGATGCGAGTTTCAGTCATCAGTCTAGATGCGTAGTTATTAAGTGTGAAGGTTTCGCCAGTTGCAAAAAGCTACGCAGGTTACAAAAGAAATTTACATCCCAGTGACGGTTATGAGCATTGTAAGTGGTCAAGCAGAAGTTTGCGTCACTAACCGTCACGATCTGCCACAACTCATCCCTTGGGAGAGCCGAAGCAGTCCTAGGACGACATAGTTTAGTGTCACCGTCGAAGAATTGTGCTGCGCCAACAGCTACACCATAATGCATACATGACAGATCGTAGCTTCATTCTGGTTAAGAGGTGAAAACATTTTCTTCAAGTCCATCTCCTTCGTCTAATCTCTCTGCATATTCCATCTAAACACTTGATTCACTTACAGTTGGTTCTCTTTTCTCGAAAGGATTCTTCAGTTTTCCTGTAATCTGTACCTGTTTCCCATAGTTATACTTGCTTCAGCAACTTTGAAATCTCCTCTGGCCATTCCGGAGTTGCTCATTCACACTTTCTCTCGATTTCATTTCTTAGAAGTTTCTATTCCTTTCAGCTTCCATCATATGCTGTATTTTCATGTTTTTCATTCCTCCGTTAAACTCAAAAACTGGATATCTACTGAACTTCGTCTTCTCGCCTGTTCTTCTGCTGTCTTCATCTCTCAAAGCAACCGAATCTGTTGCAATCTCTTCCCCAGAGTCAGTCAAACATTGCCCAGCGCTGACTTTGAAACCCTTAAGAGAAAGAGTCTTTCAATTCATCCAGTTTCAGTACCTTCAGTTTTCAAGTTTCTGCAATTGATTCGGTTCTAATTTGGAGTTCGTAACAAATAAATGATGGTGAGAGTTAACATCTTCTCCTGGAAATATTTCGGAGCTTCAGGTTTGATTTGGCAATCTCTATCGGACAATTACATACCGTACATGAAACGTTTGGCTGCTCTAGATATCTTTCACGTATACAAACCTCTTTTCAACCCAGATTTTACCTATAGTTAAATTCCAGTCTGTGGAAAATTCCCCTTCCCTTTCCTTACCTCCTATTCATCCTTTGCTACTTTTTTCCATCCCTTCTTTTCCTTACAACAGCTTTCCTGTAATCTATAACATTTAAATTTCCGTCGGCCATAACGATCTGAACACTTCTGTTACCAAACATTCTGTCACAGTCTTCATCTGCTACAGAACCAGCAAGCTTTTTAAACCTGTACTAACGTGATGCGTTTCGTTTGTTCTGTATCTTGTTTGTAATAAAGTTTTCTCTATGCTGTTCGCAGTATGAGTAGCTCGACTGCATTCCTTTACTGCCTGCTAGTTGAGTACTGGTGTTGCCCGGGTATATATTTATTCCAGTGTTCTATTAGTCCATCTCATTCTTCCCCCTCTCTCTGTCTATACCCTATCACCCCTCTACCAGGTCATCTCCTCCTCTTTCCTTTCTTTGTCAGTCTCCTGTCCTCTCCCTAGACTGTCTCCTCCTCTTCCTTTCCTCCATTTCCTCCTCCCTCTCTAACTGTTAGTCTCCTTCTCCCCACTCTCCCCACTTATCTCTTCCTCCCCAATCTCTGTCCATCTCATCGTCTCTCCTGTACTTGTCCATCTCCTACTCTCTCCTCTCTCCATCCATCTCCTTGCCTCCCTTTTCCTGCTCATCTCCTCCTCCCCACCATCTACACTCCACTCCTCCTTCCCCCTCGCTGTCTGTCCCCCTTCTCTCTCCACATTGTCACGCTCACCCTAACAGGAGGCTGGTAGTTATTACCACCACAGTATTTCTTTCCAGATTGTGACTAATACACTGACAGAAAAAATTTGCAACACTGAAAAATAGTTAATGTTGAGTAATGAAATTTCTGGAGCACATTTGACGTAACATTTTAAACGATTAACATTGCAAGATCACTGGTTAATGTAAGCGCGGGAGAAGCCAATCCAAACGTGAAGTTCTGGTAGGATAATAACTGGCGTGAACACCAGTATGTTGAATGTGAAGCATGCATGCGTTGCGTTGTACAGGTGGTAGATGTCAGTTTGTGGGATGGAGGTCCACGCATGTTGCATGTGATCGGTCAATAGAGACTGTTTGTGCATAACACGGAAGTTGTCTTTCGATGATGTCCTGCGCGCTTTCGATTGGAGACCGATGTGATGGTCGATCAGGCCAAGGCAACATGTCGTTATTCTGCACAGCGTGTCGGCTTTCAGCGACGGTATGCTGTTGGAAAACACCCTCTAGAATGCTGTTCATGAATGGCAGCATAGCAGGTCGAATCACGAGACTGATATACAAATCAGCAGTCAGGTGCGTGGAATAACGACGAAAGTGCACCTGCTGTCATTCAACATCGCACCGCAGAACGTAACTCCAGATGTAGGTCCTGTGTGTCCAGCACGCCAACACGATGGTTTCAGCCCTTAAGTAGCCTTCTTCTAACCAGTACACGGCCATCATTGGCACTGAGGCAGAACCAGCTTTCGTCACACAAAACAACAGACCTTCACTCTGCCCCCCCCCCCCACCCCACCCAATGAACTCTCGCTTCACGCCACTGATGTCGCAAATGGCGCTGGTTTGGGTCAGTGGAACGCACGCTACAGGGCATCTGGCTCGGAGCTGTCCGTCACCGATTTGTAGCAGTTCGTAATGTTTCTGTGGTACAAAACGCTCCTCAAATTGCGGCTGAAGATTCAGTACTATGCACCAGAGCCATACACCGAACGCGATGGTCTTCTTTCTCGGTAGTTCAACGGGGCCGTCCGGAGCACGATCTTCTTGCGTCCGTTCATTCTAGTGACCACCGCGGCCAGCAATCATGTATAACGGCTACATTAATGCCACGACATTCTGCAGTGTCATAGGGGCAACACCCGGTTTCCTGTAGCACTATTACACGACCTCGCTGTAACTTAGTCATAATGGCGACGTTGTAGCCTTAAAGGCATTTTTCACTAACATCATCAGTTCACCACATCAAATCTTCAAGGTACCTATCGGTCACGACCAATACAGCATGTATTTTAAACAAACCTGTTTTGCGTTGCTAGCGCCACTCTTAGGCGAATTTTGAATATGAATAGTCATTCAGATGTAGAAACACGCTTAGCAACCTCCATTTATATTGCACTACTCTTTCTTGGTGTACTGACTTTTTTTTTCTTTTTGCCGTCTCAGTATATGTACAAAATTTGGCTGAAATTTTTCCAGGGGTTTAGGATGAGGTTTTTACCAGCAACTTCGCTCGTGTATGCACGTGTCTAATTTATTTCACGTATTTATACACATATTTCACCTGTACTCTGTCGAGTTTCCTCCTGCAGTTTCATTTTCACGCAAATCAGTGTTTATGACATCAAATATTCTCATCTAAGTGTCTTACAATGCTAACAAAGTGTGTGTACTTGCGTGCTTACGTGTGTGTGTGTGTGTGTGTGTGTGTGTGTGTGTGTGTGTGTGATTTGTGTTTGTGTTTTTGGAGCTTATGGCTTTCAACGGCGAGTTTATCAACGCCCTTACACTTATTAAAACGAACGGATGTGGATAAGATCGCCAAAAAATATTGCACAGAATGAGGAGGAAAACTATAAAATGACACTCCTTCACTCACTCCCACCTCACTCGCGTTGAGCTACACAATCATTCCATCTCACACGCTTTAATGGGAATGAAACAGGAGCAAAAACACGGCAGTGGTAAAAGAAAGACAGAGGGAAGTGTAAGTCTCTGGCTACTTACAAAAAACATGGTGAGCCACTGATCGTGCCAAGACATTGAAAACATTCCCCTGAAATTTTCTAAAACGGGTTGGACACATCACAAAACCTTAAAAACAATACCACATTCGTTTGAACGTCACTAAAAATAAAGTGTCGACCTTCTGACCTCTAGCCCGATAATAAAACACAGACCCGTAAAACTTGCCGCACAGTTATGTGTACGCTCCAAGTACCAAAAACCAGAAGGTTGTAATCTTACACTACCACACAACATTGTTAAATTTTTCTCAGTGTCTTCATTAGTTTCAAAATCTCCGAGAGGTGTAAGATGTACAAAAGAAAAACTTTTTACTTAACTACATTTTTTGTTCTTGATCTTCTTGGCTTCAGTTCTTGCGTCTGGGGCTACATTCTTGCGGCTGAAATTTTGACTTACTGGGTTCCAAATGACTAAATTACTGATGAAGTACTATCTGTTGCTATGAGTTTCTTTTATTTTATCCCATACTTCTATATCACACTGACTTCACAATCTCAATTTTCATAAAGCCATCAGTTACATTGTTGTAGACAAAATTAAAAAACACGTGCATCTCCATCAGAGGCACGGCACGCCCACTACTACTACATTCTGCGGTACCAACAAAATTCCAAAGAGTTTACAAACCAACAGAGCTTACATACTTTCTTGACAAAAGAAGAATCTTTACTAAGCCAGATCTTTATTTTATAAATGAATCCAGAAATAAATTTAATAATTAGCGAGAGATTGTGCAATTAATAATACGAATTTTAAGCATGCCAGAATTACTAATTTCAAATATTTCTCTAACAAGAATAATATTTAACAGTTAGTACATGTCGATTTGCAACAAATTAATTTCTTTTTATATATTTTAGCCTGAAATATAATACATCGTATACAAAATAAATTAAATTCTTTCAGTGAAACAGCCGAGAATGTTCTCCTATGCAAGAATCGACAGATACATGTTCTCGGTTATTCCTATGTATTGAAAAAAAAATGGTATTGTTAGAGGAAGGTGTCCCATTACAAGGTCCTCTCGCCAGAGCAGAAGCCGTGCGTCAGAGGACAGTGGCCTATGCCAAAACGAGTATAGAGAACCTGATCTCGCGACGGTCGCGAAGTGGTTCTGCTAGACGCAGCTCATTATCTGTCACTTCCAGCCACTTCCCTTCAACGCTTGACTTTGTACCGCAACAGCGAGGTGATAGTATGCAGGCGGATGGCACAAAGAAGTAACTGGCACTCACGACAGGGCTCCTCAGCTGCTACATCTGCCCTTTCTTTCCCCAAAACAGCCACGTGCCCTGGTACACATCACAACCATACCTCCTTCACCAGCCGTTGTAGTGTGAGGAGGGCTTCCTGAAGGTTCTGGACTACTTTATCTACTTTGTACAAGGCACACAGGCCAAGGTGTCCGTGCAGCGCACCCCCGTTGGAGGTTTCTAGTCCTCCATCGGGCATGCGCGTGCATGTTGTCCTTAGCGTAAGTTAAAGTTAGATTAAGTAGTGTGTGGGCTTAGAGAGCGATGACCTCACCGGTTTGGTCCCACAAGACCTTATCACACATTTACAGTTTTTTTCAGGCCAAGGTCTTTCCCACATAACGTGTTAAGGTGACGCTCCAGTAACTACTGGAACTTCCGCTGTCCTTTCCTGGTTTGCGCAGAGGTTTCAGAATTATCTCTCTCCACGAGTATAAAATTGAAACGGTCGAGAAGGATTTCCTTTCACGCTGCTGACAAATGTCGAAGCATACAGTATCGGATTAGGTCGTGATTGGGTACAGTGTCACGAGTCTCAGACAATGCCAGTTCTAGCTCCAACGTTGAGAAATTTGAGTTGAAAGACTCAGAATTGTGGGACCTGAAGTCAAGCTTGCCCTTCTCTGAAGATACACAGCAGTGCTAAAACCCTGGACCGTGGCTGTTATTCGCTGCAGTTGGTGCAAAATTCTTTACCATCGTCTAAGTGATTCACCTGAGTGGGGTCTGGAGACACCACTATTTCAACACTGCTGCTATTAGTAAACGACAGTGTCCAAGACAGCATGGCTGTTGGGGAGTAGTTAAACGATGGAAGAATTTTACTCGTACATCTGTCTCAGATTGCTAAACGTCATTCATCTCTTCACCAAGGTACAGGTTGCCTACTAAGATAACCTGAGGTCTTTGGGATGATGAATCACTCATGTAATGTGGTCCACCTATTCCTGGACTCTAGCACGATGTTCAGACACAGCGACTGGCTGAACAGTCTACGGTTAGCCCTGCTGACGATCCACTTTATTGGCTTCGGTTCAAGTAAACCTTATGCAGTAGGTGAATTGGATGTTGGAAGTGGTCAATGGAAAGAAGGCTGTCAATGACGTTTCACTGAGTGGAGCCCGCAAAGGCTGGAGAGCAGAAAGATATGTCGGTGGCTGAGAAAGATCCAGTAGCAGCACAGGAATGAGTGGGAGTACCTGTGTTAAGGACGCACAACTCTTGAGCTGCCATGACGCTCTCCAAAACCCCACCATGAGGGCAAGTAGAGGTCGAGTCCCACAAGGCATGATGCGCATTGAGGTCCCCCTGTACGAGAAATGGTAGCGTGAGTAGTTCCATAAGATCTGTACGATCTTCAGAGTCTATTGTGGAAAAAAAGAAAAAAGAAAACAGACAGTGATCCTCGATCATGCTTGAATTTCCACTGCATCGGCTTGCAGGTTAGTAGCCAGGGAAGAGAAGAGGAATGGTACATATTATCAACAAACAAAGCGACCGCCCCCCTCCCCTTTGGTTCTTTCTCCAGTCAGGTCATCCTTGCGACAGGGTCTACAGTCCCATAGTACAGGGGCATCAACGGTTTAAAATGCGTTTCTTGCCATCACAGGCACAGGGGGTGATCCTGTAGCAAGACTTTCAGTTCCTCCACATGTCTCCTAAAACTGTTTAAGTTCCACTGGACAGTTGAAGCCATTTATCACGATTTTTGTACCTTCGCCCTGTCTTTCCACCTAGGAGGGAAGGCTGCCATGTGTGGAGGCTCCGCCGAGATGATTGCCCCAGTCGGACATCAGTGTCCGTAAGCTCTTAAGAAGAATCGAGAGACATGTCAGAAAGGATGACTTCGATATGTTTCGAAAATTTCTTTTCCGGCTCTGTCAGTGGTTGACGCTTTTCCTTGGTTTTTTTGCTCTGTGTGGGCTTCTGAGCCACAAGCATGGCGACGATGGACCAGGATGAAACTTTACAGGGCAGAGAGCTTCATAACAGCTGTAACTGCATCCTCGTCTGATGTTCTGGCGGAAGACACAGATTTCGAAACCAATTAGGCAGAACAAATGCACTGACAGACACTGTACGGTTAAGAACATCGGGGGCGGCAGGGTCATATAGAGCCTTGGCCTTACCATAAGAGATATGCTCAGTTGATTTGAACTCCTATACCTTCCTTTCTTCAAGAAGGGCACTGCTGTCCCTACTCCAGACATGGAGTCCGCAGAGCAGATTACACACTTGGCAGGAGATGAACAACGAACTCCTTCATCGGCGGTCTTACTACCTTTGAAACAAGTGTTTCCCTTACATCCGACAGTAGTCTGCCCAAAGCGCTGGCACTTAAAACGGTGAATTGGGTTGGGGGAATAAGGTTCCACGCTTAGGTGACGGAAACTTCCTTCATGTGCTCTGGAAGTTTCACACTGTTGAAAGTAAATATAAAGAAGTCTAGTTTCAGTAGATGGATTTTTCACATCGACTATGACTTCAGGTGTCCACTCGCTTCTCACTTATTCTCTGGGAATATCAGCTAGACACCTGCAAGTTGCAACAATTTTTCTGTATTTCAAGGGCTTGTGCAGTTCTGCTTCAATAACGTACTCACAGAGGCATCTAGCTTTCTGAAGGGAATTTTGCTAGTAGTGTCGCACTAAGCAGGGCTCGATGACTTTCAAGAGCCTCGGATTGCTTCTATACCATTTTATATATTGAAGGGCGAAACTTTCTCAAAACTGCCCTCTTTCCGCTTGACTATTAAAACTCATTCTAGCCGGTAGCTGTGTTCTGTTGCTGTAAATAGCCACATTCAGAATAAGTACTGAATGAGGAGGACTGTCTACACGAGCGATCATGTTTGTTCGGGTGTTGGTACAAACCAGCGACCCACCGTTTCCGTTAGGGGGAGAAAGACAAACTTTCGACACACGTCCCAATAGCAGTTTGCGAAATAAAAGGTCACCTAGAAAGGCCCTACGTGCCTAAGTGGGCCTTATACAACTGAGGCGCGGTAGGTTTCAGAGAGGTTGCCCGCTACCGACTGTTCCACGTAACAGCCATGCATCTCCATCTCCTCAGGGCGCAGCACATCTCGAGGTTTTTTTTTAAAGAGGTTTCTACCGTCCTTGTGAGTCTGGCAGTAAGGCCAAGATAGCCGTTCCCTGTGACACACAACGTTCCACTCCACGCCCAGAGCTTACCGTGGCAGAGGAGAGGGCTGGCGGCGCTCACCAGTCTTCAGCTCAGGAACCACGTAGTCGCCAAGCCTGCACCCAGAAGGAAGCTGCTGAGCCCCATAGGCTGTCGCGAATGCAGTCACTAGTACAGAAATAGTAAACTGAAAACATCGGACTTTACTGCGGCATTTTTATTGCAAGAACAGAGATAAAGTTTTTTCCTTTGATTTTTAGGGGGTCGTCAGCAAGAAGAAGATTCACATTGGGTTAAAATTGTTGTACAGCTAGTTGCAAGCCTCTAAGTGTTCTCGTTCTCAAATACTGAATAAGTAAAACATGGAAATTCGCGCGTAGTGTGCTACATGCTTGTTTGCCCACAACCCCCACTCCTCTCGTAGGTAAATGGTTTTTACCCACACAGCGATGGTTTCCTAACAGTGAGTTAATTGTGTACCAAGTTTGGTTAAAACCCACCTAGTGGTCTAGAAGGAGATGCGGGACATACATTCATACATACATGGGTACACTGATTTTTTTAAATATGTGTGGATTAAGCCTATTCGTGAATTACTCGTATTTCGTTTTGTGTTGGCAACTCTGTATCACATTAGCAGACGTTCTATTCTTCCTGCCGCGGCGTTTCACTAATTTACAATATTTCAAACTTCACTCTATTCATTCTGTAAACCACCTACTCTATTGATAGACCTAACAATGAATGTTGCAATACGTAGAACGCCAGTTTTGTTTATTACTGACGACAGCACTCTCCTGAACAGTCCCCGCCCAGAAATCAGAATAATGTTGTGTGGGAAGGGTTATTGTACCCACAGAACATGTTACAAACGAGAATGCCTTCATCATGACACAATACACTTGAACTTCATGTTCTTCAAAATATGTCTGTTTCAGTTCCACCTTGCTTTCGGCCGTTCTCAGTAGGAACATAGAAAGGTCCAATTGGCTAACGATACGAGGCCAAATCAGTGAATCATCTACATATACATTTATACTCCGCAAGCCACCCGACGGTGTGTGGTGGAGGACACTTAATGTGCCACTGCATTACCTCCCTTTCCTGTTCCAGTCGCGTATGGTTCAAGGGGAGAACAACTGCCGGAAAGACTCCGTGCGCGCTCGAATCTCTCTCATTTTACATTAGTGATCTCCTCGGGAAGTATAAGCAGGGGGAAGCAATATATTCGATGTCTCGTCCAGAAACGCACCCTCTAGAAACCTGGACAGCAAGCTACACCGCGATGCAGAGCGCCTCTGTTGCAGAGTCTACCACTTGAGTTTGCTAAACATCTCCGTAACGCTATCATGCTTACCAAATAACCCTGTGACAAAACGCTCCGCTCTTCTTTGGATCTTCTCTATCTCCTCTGCCAACCCGACATGTTACGGATCCCACACTGATGACCAATACTCAAGTATAGGTCGAACGAGTGTTTTGTAAGCCACCTCCTTTGTCGATGGACTACATTTTCTAAGGACTCTCCCAATGAATCTCAACCTGGAACCCGCCTAACCAACAATTAATTTTATATGATCATTCCACTTCAAATCGTTCCATCGCATACACCCAGATATTTTGCAGAAGTAACTGCTACCAGAGTTTGTTCCGCTATCATATAATCACACAATAAAGGATCCTTCTTTCTATGTATTCGCAATACATTACATTTGTCTATGTTAAGGGTCAGTTGCCACTCCCTGCACCAAGTGCCTATCCGCTGCAGTTCTTCCTGCATTTTTCTAATGCTGCAGCTTCTCTGTATACTACAGCATCATCCGCGAAAATCCGCATGGAACTTCCGACAATATCTACTAGGTCATTTATATATATATATATATATATATATATATATATATATATATATATATATATATATATATATATATTGTGAAAGGCAATGGTCCCGTAACACTCCCTTGTGGCACGCCAGAGGTTACTTTAACATCTGTAGACGTCTCTCCATTGAGAACAACATGCTGTGTTCTGTTTGCTAAAATCTCTTCAATCGAGCCACGCAGCTGGTCTGATATCCCGTAGGCTCTTACTTTGTTTATCATGCGACAGGTGCTCTCGGATACACACGATCGAACAGCGGAGGAGTGGTACTCAAGCGTCAACTTTAGGTTACAATATCTCGGGATGTAATTAACATTTTACAATGCAACAAACGGCACTGATTACGTATTTGTTTATATGTTCAGATGTGCTAACAAAACTAAGGTGATTCCATTTAAAAAAAAGTAGGTTTGTGTTAAAATACATACTTCCGTGCATTTTTGTATGGTTTGTATTAAGTAATTACACTAGCCCCTCTCCTCACGTTCGGTCTGTGCAATCGGTTCGTCAGTATTTGATGTGGTTTACGAAATATATCCAGCGGTAACATTAGGTGACTCACCCTGCATATATACAATGAAAATCTCCGTTGTTTTGGACAAATCTTTACAATGAGCTCGAATAATATTTTTGGTTATTAATCTTGTAGATCACGATCTACAAAGCAGTTACATAACCTGTCGTCCTGTACGGATCAGAAACCTAGAATTTGACATGAAAGATAAAAAGAAAACTTATGACATTTCAGAATGCTGTTCTGAGACAGAGTTTACCAGTGTAGGTTTGAGACGACTGGAGGAGCAAGTAAACTGCGAATTGTAGGAGTTGTACGAATCACTAGGCGTTGTGGCTGTGATCACAGAGAGGAGACTGAAGTGGTGTGGGCGCGTAATGCGTCGAGGTCAGATCACCAGGCAGTTGGTGGAAGAAGAAATCAGAGGCAACAGACGAGGAGAGGACCACAGCTGAGACGGATTGAGGGGGTCAGCGAGGACGTGAGTACGACAGGTCCAGCTGGGAAAGGATACACGCACCGCAGGTGACGGAAGAGGCTGACTGTGATCAGATTGGCCAAACAAGTAAGCCAGTAGTATTATTCTCACGTCAAATGTCTTCAGCTTGAAAACAGAGTTCATATTTTTTGCATTTGTTCCCCGGAAAAGAATGGTATAGCTAACATGTGACGAGAGAAACAGAATGTAACTGAAAGACACTAACTCTTACACACTGATCACAGAACTCTAAGGGCATAACATGCTGGTGATATTCCGTTTGCAAGTACACTACTGAACATTAAAATTGCTACACCGTGAAGATCACGTGCTACAGACGCGAAATTTAACCGACAGAAAGAAGATGCTGTGATATGCAAATGATAAGCTTTTCAGAGCATTCACACAACGTTGGCGCCGGTGGCGACACCTACAACATGCTGACATGAGGTAAGTTTCCAACCGATTTATGAGGAAAGATTCAAACCGATTTCTCATACATAAACAGCAGTTGACCGGTGTTGCCTGGTGAAACGTTGTTGTGATGCCTCGTGTAAGGAGGAGAAATGCGTACCATCACGTTTCCCACTTAGATAAAGGTCGGATTGTAGCCTATTGCGATTGTAGTTTATCGTATCGTGACATTGCTGCTCGCGTTGGTCGAGATCCAATGACTGTTAGCAGAATATGGAATCGGTGGGTTCAGGGGGGTAATACGAAACGCCGTGCTGGATCCCAACGGCCTCATATCACTAGCAGTCGAGATGACAGGCATATTATCTGCATGGCTATAGCGGATCATGCAGCCACGTCTCGATCCCTGAGTCAACTGATGGGGACGTTTGCAAGACAACAACCATCTGCACGAACAGTTCGATATCGTTTGCAGCAGCATCGACTATCAGCTCGGAGACCATAGCTGCGGTTACCTTTCACGCTGTATCACAGACAGGAGCGCCTGCAATGGTGTACTCAACGACGAACCTGGGTGCACGAATGGCAAAAAGTCATTTTTTTGATTCGAGCTTCTGTTTACAGCATCATGATGGTCAGATCCGTGTTTGGTGACATCGCGGTTAACGCACATTGGAAGCGTGTATTCGTCATCGTCATACTGACCTATCACCCGGCGTGATGGTGTGGGGTGCCATTGGTTACACGTCTCGGTCACCTCTTGTTCGCATTGATTACACTTTGAACAGTGGACGTTACATTTCATATGTTACCACCCGTGGCTCTACCCTTCATTCGATCCCTGTGAAACCCTACATTTCAGCAGGATAATGGACGACCGCATGTTGCAGGTCCTGTATGGGCCTTTCTAGATAGAAAAAATGTTCGATTGGTGCCCTGGCCAGCACATTATCCACATCTCTTACCAATTTAAAACGGGTGGTCAATGGTGGCCGAGCAACTGGCTCGTCTCAATACGCCAGTCACTACTCTTGATGAACTGTGGTATCGTGTTGAAACTGCATGGACAGCTGTACCTGTACGAGCCATCCAAGCTCTGTTTGAGTCAATGCCCAGGAGTATCAAGGCCCTTATTATGTCCAGAGGTGGCTGTTCTGGGTACTGATTTCTAAGGATCTATGCACCCAAATTTCGGGAAAATGTGATCACATGTCAGTTCTCATGTACTATATTTGTCCAATGAATACCCGTTTATCTTCATTTCTTCTTGGTTTAGCAATTATAATGGCCAGTAGTGTATCTTTATATGTTCGCACCACTTCCACTGTGAAACAATACTCATTACTACAAAATTTGCATTTATTACGCTGTCTATAGAGGTGCAACATCCACTTAATGTAAATATGACAGTTTTTCTCTTCTTGGCATTCTTCTTGTTTATGTTTAGTGTTACTTCATAAAAACTTCGTAAATGATTTTTTTAGGTCAGATTGAGTAAAGAAAATCAAGACGAAGGCTTATATTATCCGCAATGGAAAAATTGATCAGCGAAATGACCTACATTACTTAGGAAGGAATTAAAAAGCGACGATCGTTACATCCAAGAGCCATTACCTCTGGTGGTTACCATGATAACTTCTTCCAACTTCCACTGCTGCCGATCAAGATGAATGTGATCGCTATGTGGGAAAGTTCTGTTATGTAAGATGTTTCAAAATTAGTGTTATGTACTTATAGGACACGTATAGGGTGATACCAGATAGGAAAGTACCTTGCTAGCGGAATGAACGCATAAACGATGATGCGACAGTAAACCAGTCTGATAGAGACAGTATTAATTACGACGTTTGTAAACATGTAATGAATGTGTTGACCGTGTCCACTGATAACGAACACATTTAACGTGACTCGTCTTCTCTTGCAAAATTACTCTCTGTTGTTGTCCTTTTCAGTCCAGAGACTGGTTTGATGCAGCTCTCCATGCTACTCTATAATGTGCAAGCTTCTTCATCTCCTACTACCTACTACAACCTACATCCTTCTGAATCTGTTTAGTGTCTTCATCTCTTGGTCTCCCTCTACGATTTTTACCCAGCAATATACCTCTGTGTAAAGCACAAAGCCCCACCGTATCCTAATGTCTGCCAGTGGACTCGAATGATCATCTAAGTGAACCCATCACGCTCAATAAACGAACCAGTGAGCTGCTCTTCGTTGCATCATCTCTGTCCTCTCTACTAAGTATACACGGTAAGCCTCACACACTGAGAGAACTACCCACGAGTCGTTCGAATTGGCAGTTTGTGAGCTACCGCTTCGGAGGGTGAATTTCATCCCCTCAGGATCCTTGAACTCAATGCACTCTCTAAGATAAAGGAAAAGACGCACCACGAAGGAATTATATGATGGGATGGAAATAAACAAATAAGTTGTGCATGTACAGACAAAGAAATGAATCAGTTTTGGAAAAGTAGATGATTTATTGAAGAGGAAGAGATTTGCAAATTGAGCAAGTCAACAACGCGTTGATCCACTTCTGGCCCATATACGAGCAGATATTCGGCTTGGTATTCATTATGAGCTGTTGGATGTCTTCCTGAGGTATATGGTGCCAAACTGATCAATTGCCCCGTTAGATCGTCAAAATTCCGAGATGGTTGTAGGGTCTTGCCCGTAATATATGTCTCAGTTGGAGAGATCTGGCGACCTTGTTCGCCAAGGTAGGGTTTAGCAAGCACCAAGGCAAGCAGCAGAAAGTCTCGTCGTGTGAGGGCTGGCATTATCTTGCTGACACGCAAATGGAGCGTAGAATATCGCCAACGTACACTTATGCTATAAGGAGGCCGCGTATGACAACCAAAGGGGTCCTGCTATGGAAAGAAATGAGACCCCATGCCATCACTACTTGTCCGCCCGAGTGGTGGGTGACAGGTTGGTATCCCACTGCTGCCTGGGGCGTTCCTAGACAGGTGTTTACTGGGTCATCGGCGCTGAGTTCAAAGCGGGACTCAACAATAGGACAATTCTACTCAAGTCAACGAGACTCCGGGCCGCATACGTGTACGTAGACGCCCTGGACAGTGGTGTAATACCAGCTTGGCTGCCGTCTGCTGTATAGTCCGACAACCAGAAGTGATGGTCGGAGGTACAATGGCTTTGTACAACTACACGGACTACTTAAGCGCATCTCCCTCCTCAAACCAAGTTCCCATTCACACCTCAGCCCACTTAGTATAACTCCCAAACTCGAGCAGAACTGCAGAGTTTAAGTGTAATACCAAGCAGACTAATCTGTGAATGTAAATTTTGGTTGAGGAGGGAGCTTTATTAGAGTAATCCATGCAGCTGTGCATAACTATTGTACCAGGATTTAGCACATCTGCTTAGTGAGGAGGAGACCTGGGTTCGAACCCAACCTTTGTACAAATTTTCATTCATCACTTCAGGGCAGCTAATCGTATCAAAACAGCACAGTTCGTTGTTCTTATCTCACTGCCTTGTCATGTCATATCAAGTGAAAACTCTCTAAATAAGAACTTACAAGCTATGTACAGGGTGGTTTTCCTAAAAGGGGACAAACTGCATGGAACTATCCCTGATATCATAAGGAGCAAAAATGTGCCCCAAGAGAGGTACACCAACTTCAAGGTGGAAATGAAATGCCTATAGCAGGACTCCTCTGGTTGTCATCCACGGCACACTTTCAGCATAGCCGTACGTCAATGATATTTATGCCACCATGAGTTGCCCTTCATGGCAAGCCATCTTGGTCGTACTTAACAGCAAGATAATGTTCTCCCGCTCACGGCGCGAGTTTCTATCGTTTGTGTTCTCTATCGCCAAACACTATCTTGGACAGCTAATTCTTCGGATCTCTTCCCCGCTGAGAACATTCGGGGCTTTTTGAGCAAGGCTCTCCAATCACCTCTGATTTTGACGATCTAACGCCACAGTTGGACAGAAATTGGCACGGTAACACTCAGTATGGCATCCAAAAACTCTGTCATTCAGTGCCAAGGCGAATAACTGCTTGCATAAGAGCCAGATGTGGGCCAACGCGCTACTGACTTGCTCAATTTGTTAAGCTCTTTCTCTTGAATACATCGTCATTTATTTCTGAAACTGTAATCATTTGTTTGTTTGTAAATGTGCATCACACTTACCGATTCCCGTCCCATTCGGATAATTCCTTCGTAGTGCGTCGGTTTTATTTTATTTTGTCTTTCTTTTTTTGCGTCTGGGTGTGCATACCCGACGTCGACATTTTCTACGTGTGGCTCTACGAAGCAGCCATCATCTTCTTAAGGAATGTTTCTGCCCGTAAAATACGAAATAGAGAAGGAACGCAATAATCAGTCAGAAATATTAAGGATTACATTAAGTAAAACGTAACAATTTTCAGAAACCATTTATTTCAAAGATTCGCAGTGGAGCATCAAAGCTAAAAGTATCCCTTCACCCTATCGAAACAATTCCAAAAAACAAAAAAAAAACCAACAATATATGAACTGGATGTACATGGGAGAACAAAACTATAGCATCAGTAACACAACACATTTCCATGCGAAATGACGTGTAAGAAAACCATTGGGATTCAAAACAGCTTGCAGCCCTTCCGAAATCGGTAAATATAGGGCATGTATGGTTTTCACCGGAATCTTATACCATTTGTTCTGCAAAATAGTGTAATGTCCAGGTATTGGTGATGGAACTGGATAGCGACCACGCGAAATTAGACCTCAAATGCTCAATACTTTGATATCTGATGACTTTAGTGGCCAGTGCAGAGGCAAAAAATTCGTCCTCCGGGTCACAAAACCGCTCTTGCAGGATGTGGCGTGAATAGGGGCGCTGCCGCCCTGAACTCATCACCGCTATTGGGGAAAACACATTGCGTCGTGGGGTGCACATGGCCAGTCAAAATGCCAACGTAATCCTTGGTAGCAAAACGACCTTGCAGAGCAACAGTATGGCCCTTGGAGTTACTTATTTATTTATTTATTTAGCGTATATGGTTTTCAAGTACAAATGGTTTCATGTTTAAATACGTACAGACATATAATGATAAAATCAACATACATTATAACACATAAATGATGTCTCGTCTTATGGAGATTCAATTAAGGATAAAGTAGGCATACGCAGGTTCTTACAATAGGGTATCTTGTCATAGGTAAGATAAAATTATGATATAGAAATTGTTGCTATAAGGTCATTCAGGACTCACATATATGGAATGTATAGAGTCTCTTTAAAGTTCTATGTCTAGGTTTTCCATCCACTCGACGGCTGCAGGGGAGGCTGCATAAAGTTCTCGAATGGTTACTTTAAACGCACGTTTAGGGCATTCCTGAATGATGTGCTGGATCGTTTGCTCTGGATGTCCACAATCACACTGTGGTGAATCTCGTATGCCCCATCTACAGAGCATCTCGCCACTTCTGCCATGACCAGTTCTGAGTCTATTGAGTATAACCCAAGTTCTTCTTGGCAGGTCTGTACCAGGTAGGTTTGCGCCAGGTGATATTTCATTGCAGTTCTTGGGTAGTCCGGTCCGTGACCATTCATTTTTCTATGAATCCATAGCATCGTAAGACGTAGCCATACGGTTTTGCGCTGTTCTCCGTGGTGGTCTTCTAGATCTTAGTCGGGAAAGATTTGGGGCAACGTCCTGATGGATTCGAAGGTTGGTATTGGAGGAGATTTTACGCCATTCATTAACTACGGGGGTTTGCCGCCTAAGATGTGGTGGAGCTATACTGCAGAGAACAGGAAGCCAGGGTAGTGGGGTGGCTTTCATGGTCTCAGTTATGGTTCTCATGGTATTGTTTAGTTGAGTATCCACTAGACGTGTGGCTGCTGTTAAGCCAAACAGGGCTGCAATATTCCGCAACAGAGTACACCAGCGCTACGGAAGAAATCTTCAGACTATGTACATCAGCTGCCCAGCTAGTATTGGCGAGCTTTTGAATAATATTATTTCTTGTACGTATCTTAGCAGAGGTATCTATTAGGTATGGCTTGAATATAAGCGATATATCCAATTTAATACCAAGATATTTTGGGTTTGAGTTATGTTTTAACTTTCTACCAGCAAAGGTAACGTCAAAGGATCGGGTTGCGTGTTGGTTGTTTAAATGAAACACTGTAACTTCTGACTTTATTGGGTTAGGCATTAATCTCGAAGATCTGAAATATTTACCCATTACTCCGAGGTCTTGGTTAAGGTGAAACGTCCCCTTAGAAAAATTATATACACGACTGTGCTTAAACTGACACACAATATTTTTAGCGCAACGCAATCTGACTTTCAATAATCCCTACAAAAGAATGGCCCTGACTAACATTAACCTATACCTTTCACAAATCACTTACCTCACAAAAAATATTCGTTACTCGAACTACTGCAATACAGCGAGCACCACTACTGCCAGCTAAATAAAAGATTCTAACTACGGAAGGCACTAACTACTGATAGGTATAGTTAGCAAATGAAAGATTTTAATAGAGAACAAACAGTGTATTTACCTTAATAGTCAAAATATATATGATAGTTCATGACATCCAGTCTTACAAATTACAAAACTCCGCCATCTCTCTCCCCACGTCCACCACTGCTGGCGGCTCACCTCCAACTGCGTAACGCTACGCGCTGTTAGCATCCAGCTGCCGCTGCCCAACACTACAATGGCAGACAACAATGCAAACTAAACACAGACTGCGCACAGCACAGCCAGTGATTTTTCATACCGAGAGCTAAGCGGCGTTACCAATAAGAAAACCTAAACATCCTACTTGCATAGCCCCCATGCTCCCCACAAAAAAAATTACAAATTGTTTTGGGCCGTGGCCAATACAGATTTGAAAATGTTTTCATAATTACAATAACAACGAAATGAAATGCGCACACTTATTGATACAATGTTGGTCAAAAGCTAAAATTTTCTCACAGTCCATATAGACAGTCCTTATCATTCATCACAGTAAAATAGTAGTGTTTTTCTCAAAGACTGAGCAATAGAAGAAAAAGCACACGGAAGTAGTGGATTTCCATGCAGTCTTGAAAAGTAGTGTTGCCCTTCCAACGGAAAGACAGTGCTGACTCTTGACATGCAGACAGGTAATGGGCCACAACAGAGCAAACCCACAGCAGAGTCAGTCGAAGTTTTAAAGAATATTGGTAGGTAGGTCGTCACAGAGTAGACCCATTGTAGTCCTGGTAGAGATTACAGTATTGGTGGGCCACCAGAGGTGCAGACCCACAGCAGTCCTTGTAGAAATAATGGTATTGGTGGGTCATCAAAGGTGTAGACCAACTGTAGTCCTTGTAGAGATGGCCAGCATCCATCTGTTTGACTGTGCAGGCGCATAATCACCATTGAAGAGTCTTGCAGATAATATAGCAAGTCCATATCCACCATTTGTGCACTCAAAAAAATTGTTTTTGAAATCTCCTTAGAACCAGCAATGCTGTTAATCAGTCCCTTGCTGAATTATCAACACACTTGCAAACACTATCAGTCCCTACTTCTCACATATTGTGCATATACTATGACCAACAGAAACGTGTGCAGTGAAATGTAATTTACAAGTTACTTAATTTGATGAACTGATGTCAATTACAATTTTATAACATGAGAATACAATAACAAATCCACAAAATATATCATTAAAGAACATAATAGTACAGATAACATTTGCAGTAATACAGGCTTTACAAAAGAATCGAAATAACAAATACATCAGTGTTACAAAAATTTCGACATAAGTACATACATAAAACATCAGAATAACTTTTGAAACATCAACTTCACACATGATCATTAGAACAAAACAGAATAAATAATGTGTAAACATCTTTACAAAGTAAATAGCATGTTATTAATGCAAATTATATTTGAGGATAACAGTATTCCTCATCATAGTGAATGTAGCTTAGTATTAGAAGAGAAAAAATTCTATGAAACAGCGCACAGAGACAGGAAGAAAACAAATACACAAGGGTACACAAACACATAGTGGGATAACACAAAAGGAAAGGACAGGGTTTGTTTTACTGCAGTACTTTGCAAACAAAACTTTCTTTACTTCTCGGAGATCTCCCTTTGTTCTTCATTATTTCCAAAAAGTCCTATCTATACCTGCTTTATGTACTTTTCTCGTATAACCTCTCAGTGCATTTCTTGAAATTCATCACAACTCATTCTCTTATATAGGCTACCCCCTCTTAAGCTAACTTAAATCTACTGAGCTCAGATGCTTAACTAAGGGACGACGCAATGCAGCAGCACAAAACAAATTAACACAAACAGCAATGACCCAAAAAAATGAAAATTGGTAAAGCAATTGCAATATTACAACTAATATAAGGCGCTGTGCAACAAACAAGAGAAACAAATCCGTAGTAAAACTGGCTTAACAGAGTAATGCAAAGCGAAATTCAGCAGCACTATGCCTGGCACACAGTAGAAGCAAATGCAACAGCTTATAACTAAACATGACAAAGCTCAAGCAGAAAAAAATATTAAGACAACAATGCAGAAAAGGGAGATGTCGATTCACATCTTAATGTCTATATAATTAAAGTGCACCACAACTTATTCTATTAAATAAATTACCAAGTACTTGAAAAGAAAATTATGTATGCAGTTCCTGTTACTAGTCCCTTCTTATTGTTCTTTCCCTTCCAAGTGCTCCTTTTTTTTTTTTTTTTTTTTTTTGAAGAATGTGGATCATAAAATTATTATTTAACAGATCTGTTGACAGAAAGTTTTCACATTAGCAAATGCATTTAATTTTATTTTATAAAACCAATGCTGTAACACAGCTGGAAAACAGATATCAAATGAAATAAGCAATTATGCAAAGCAAAGAATAAAAACATCATTCAATAGCTATGTGGCATTTCATAAGTCAGTAGAAGTTCTCTCAACTCTCGTAGAAAGACACTTGTTAATCAGGTGTGCAGATGTAAGAATGTTTCCAAGTAATGAGCATGTCGTATTTGCGACGCTTTCAACAAAGAAATGTCAATAGCGAGGATAATGGCTTCTCTCTTTTTTTTAATTTTTTTTTACCTGTGCCTCTGAAAGACACACACTAATGGCTTGTTTCCTGGTGGCTGTCGCCCAGCTGGGTGCCCACGACGCATTACGCGCAGGTGGTCTCAAACCAGAGTCCCTAACCACTACTCATTATTCCTTACCTAATTGCACATATACATATTCGTCCACACTTCTTCAATATTTCATCATAACAAATACGTAGCATAATCAAATTCCTCATATAGCATCAGATTATTGATCATAAACATGCCACAACAGCATAATACACATCGTCATCGTAATAATATCATAACACCTCAGTCAAATTCTCAAAATCGTCGTAGCTTCTTACAATAATTTCAAAACCTAAAAAAATTCTCTGCTCATGCCAAAAGTGTCATCTACCTCAAACGTACTTTAAAAATCATGATCCCATACCAAATATGTCATTCAAAGCTCTCATAGTATCACAATGGTTCCGAAAAAAATATGAAAAGTTCACAAAGTACTGAAAAAATACAATGTCGTAAGTGTGAAGTTATCCACCTGCATAATTGCGTAAATATGTGTCACTGACCTAGTAAAAATATGTTTGTTTCTTTGTTTAATAATCAGATAGCTGTGTAATTCTGTGTTAGAGAAATATGGTACCGATGTGTAAAATTGTATAAGCAAATACCATATTAGCTATGGCTCCTTGTGCTTGCCAAACACATGGTACACAAAGTAGGCGTGTAACCCCTGAGGATTAACGTAATTATATCGTCAGGTGTTACAGATTACAGCAATGGAATGAAATGTATCACGAAAACTTTCTTTGTAATTCAAATATGTTGAAAAATAAATAGTTTAATGAGTGTCCTGTAGCGCTAAATGTGCGTCTTGCTGTAAGACAATCTCTGTGGAAGTGTCGTAGTTATTGTCCTCTGAAAGCTAAGTTCTGCAGAAGTCAATGTACTTACCTCATGATAAACGAAATTGAAACGCTTTGCGTGTAGATATCTTAGTTATTACGCTTATTGCCATGATGAAGTAAGTACTGTACTGTACGTATTTTTGTGCTACAGAAAAGGCTGTCTCATTGTAGCTATACCACAAACGTTACTACTAAATCATGTTTTACTTTCCAGAAAAATTCAGAAAAACTGTGCAGATATAAAACAGATAAACTGCAAAAGCAACATTGTAAATTCTCACTCATTAGTAGCGTCGTGATAAAATCGTGTAACTGTCACATAAACTGACCACTGTATCATCTGGTATCTCACAGAAAGTACTTTATATCCAGAATGTATTTTCAAGTAAACCAAAATGTTGCATTAAAATCTCATTATCAGTACTGGTAAATGTTCTAAGTATGTCAGCCTTATAGTCGTTACGTAATCGTGCAACTAACAAGCAAGAATGTACAAATAACAACACTGTGTCGTCTGTTCACTGTAACAATGCATTCGTAATTTTTGTTTAAAAATGTTCCCTAGGTTCTAGACTGGATGTTTAACTTCAAAACATTGTTGCATGTTAACAGTTTCTCAGTGTGACAAAGCATACTAGAAATGTGAAGTGAAATGTTTTATGGCAAAGACAAAGTTAAAAAGCAGATGATATTTCAATAAACGGTTTTACATGTGAAATGTGGTGTAAACCTTTACTCTTCCTATTACTCAGAGTTTGAACTTGAATGCAATTATCATGCGGTATACGTCGGTAAAGAATACTGGAATTTTTCTCAAGGTTAGCGTTTATGTTATTTTTCTCTGAGCCAGCCGACGCACGTGGCTGCCTGCGGTGCGAGTCATTGTCTGTCTCTTTTTGGCGCGCGCCGTTACTGGGATTAGGAGACCTAACTTCTACAAATTCACCTTGCCGAGAGTGCCCTGTCCTGTAGGAATCCCGCCAGTTATGATGCAATTCAGGTCTGTCGTTTTGTCGGTAGATTCCATAGTTTCTTTCTTGTCGGCCACGTGGTGGAGAATTACTTCCTGAATCGTAATTGCGCGCTGGACCGTTGCGTCTGAAGTTATTCTGTCTCCCGTGATAATAATAATAGTTCTGGTTGCCATATTGTCTGTTTCTATGATTGTCTCTGTCATGTTCATTACTACGCTAATACGATCTTTCTCTGTAACTATTATTCTGCCAGTGGTTGTCATATGGGTGGTGTCTGTTTTGGTCACGATTTGTGTTGTGAGAATAGCCTTGTCGTGTCCAGTTATTATTTCTTTCATCGCGGAATTGCGACGGATGTGACCTGTAATTGTTGTGTTCCTGTTTTCGCGTTCCGCGATTGTCAGTGTCAATTTCTAATTCTTGTAAGAGTCCTTGAAAAGCTTCAATGTTGTCTTTGCAACGTCCTGCCAAAATAATATGTCGTAAATGTTCAGGCAATTTCATTAAGCAAATGTGGATGAGTTCTGTGGGACTGTATGGGTTTGACAGGTACTGATTCTTGTGCAACATGTCTTCAAAATATTTCACAAGACTGGAAAATTCAGACTTTTCGAAATGTTTCATCATTATGATGCTATGTTTTACTAGGTCTTGTGTGGCTTGGGACCAATATGCTGAGAGGAAGGCATGGTAAAATTCTCCTTCACTGTGGCAATCGTGAATGACCGATCGCATTCTTACAGCTGGTTCATTCTCTAAAGAGCCACACATAAATTCTAATCTGTGCTCTAGTGACCAGTTGGGAGGAAAACAATGAGAGAATTGATGGAGCCACGCTTGTGGATGAATGTCGTTGCCAGAATTCTTAAATGTTTTGAATTTACGTGTAGTAATGAACAGCTTATAGTCAAAATCATCGTGTCGGCGGGTCGCATATCGGTCATTGTTACGTCGATTCGGCGGTTCCATCTCAAAATTCGGTGTACTTTGCCAATTACTTTCATGATTTCCGAAATGCCCTGTGTTATTCTTTTGTGGTTGTTCTGTATTGCTATGTCCCTCTTCCCATACTGGGGCGCGAGTGTCCTCTGAAATATGTAATTCTTGTATTACTTGAGCCAACTGATCTTCTACTTCCCGCATTTCTCTTTTGTGCTGTGTGTTGATTTGATTTTGATTCTGTTTGAATTTCCTAATTTGTTCATACTCTTCAGTGTCAGTGAAGGCTACAGGTTTTGTGTCATTCAGATCATCATCTACCTTCGTAGATAGGTTAGTGAACTGATCTGAAAGTTCGGCTACTTTATCCGACAGTGAAATTATTTCCTCTGTGTGTGTTTCTGAACTAATTTTCAGAGTATCTACTGTGTCCTTTAAGTTCGCTTGAGTTGTTGCAAGTTGCGTAACCGAATCGGTAGATGCAACTGAGTCAATTTCAGCTTGCAAGGTTTCATGATTTTCATGAACAATAGTTTGCAGTTCTTTTATGGCTGCTTCGTGATTCTGTAATGCATTTTCATGCCGCGAAAAAGTAGGTTGGAAATGCTCACAAATTTGTGTTTTTACGTCATTAGAGACTTTTTGACATTTCGATTCAATGTTATGTAACTCATTAGTTAAATCTTCACGTGTTTGTTCAAGCGTGGTGTCTAACTTTTGAAGCTTTTGTTCCATTGTGTCTAACTTTTGAAGCTTTTGCTGTGTTTGTCTCTGATTTTGTACCATTGTGTCTTACTTTTGAAGATTTTGTTCCATTGTGTCTAACTTTTGAAGCTTTTGTCCCATTTGTTGCATTAATTGTAATAACAATGCACTGGTGTCTGAAACATGTTCCTTAGTGCTATTTGGCAATGCATTTGAACCGGCAATATTCGCAGTTTGAAAAACAGAAAGTGTGTCTTGACTTATTTGAGAAAACGGTGAGGACGCTAAATCTGAATCTACAGTATTTGCAAGATTGTGTCCTGTCATTTCGGAATCCTGAGGCGAGATGTTGCCAACTGATCGATCGATAATGCTTCCCTGTTCACTAATTGTTTCACTGCCTACACCATTATTTGCAACTCGCACCATTTTCCTATGCGCTATTACCAAATTACTACTTTGAACATTAGTGAATTCATTACATGGTGACGTTAACACACTGCTTTCGTCTTCACTGTCATTTCTCAGTTTACTTTGGAGCCTAGTGTTACGTTTTTCACACGCCATTATTGTCACAATTTTTCATACGACAACACAGAAAAACACAATTTGAAGAACAAAAATAAGAGAACACATTAACATAGCACTGAAAATAATATCTAGTTAATTGCAAGCGCAGCTGCGAAATACTTGGTGCAAATCTACATGCATGCCACAACTGTTGTACTGTACAACAATGAAAGACTACAACTACAAAGGAAATTCTCTCTATGATTACGCGCTAGCAATAAACAAAAGCTACACTAATTACACAAACTACAAGAAAACTGAGAAGATTCCAGTGAGGTATCCTCGGCTAAGGGTCGACATATGAAACGTCCCCTTAGAAAAATTATTACACGACTGTGCTTAAACTGACACACAATGTTTTTAGTGCAACGCAATCTGACTTTCAATAATCCCTACAAAAGAATGGCCCTGACTAACATTAACCTATACCTTTCACAAATCACTTATCTCACAAAAAATCTTCGTTACTCGAACTACTGCAATACAGCGAGCACCACTACTGCCAGCTAAATAAAAGATTCTAACTACGGAAGGCCCTAACTACTGATAGGTATAGTTAGCAAATGAAAGATTTTAATAGAGAACAAACAGTGTATTTACCTTAATAGTCAAAATATAAATGATAGTTCATGACATCCAGTCTTACAAATTACAAAACTCCGCCATCTCTCTCCCCACGTCCACCACTGCTGGCGGCTCACCTCCAACTGCGCAACGCTACGCGCTGTTAGCATCCAGCTGCCGCTGCCCAACACTACAATGGCAGACAACAATGCAAACTAAACACAGACTGCGCACAGCACAGCCAGTGATTTTTCATACCGAGCGCTAAGCGGCGTTACCAATAGGAAAACCTAAACATCCTACTTGCAAAGGGAGTTTCACAGCCAGGTCCATGTCATCTGTGTAACAAAACTTCCGCACATTTATTGTTGGTATGTCGCTTATGTACACATTGAAAAGTAATGGTGCCAATACAGAACCTTGTGGTAAGTCGTTGTTTGAAACAATGATTGGACTCTTCTTTCCTTCTAGATGAACTTCAAGGGTTCTATTGCTTAGCATATCACTTAGTAATTTGTACAAGGTCTGGCAAGGGATAATCTCAAGTATCTTGCTAAGAAGACCATGCCTCCACACATTATCGTATGCAGCGGGTTAAATCTACAAATGAACAGCTGTTTGAAGTTTCCGTTCATAACCGTTCTCGATACGTGTTGTTAAAGCCAGTACTTGGTCGCAACAGTTACGTTGTGGTCGAAAACCAGCCTGTTCGATGGGGATTCTTTCATTCAAAGTCGTCCCAATACGATTATACAAGAGTCTCTCAAAGAGTTTGAAGCAGGTGCTCAGGAGAGAGACTGGTCTAAAATGTTCAGGCGTGTCTGGTGTTTTCTCAGGTTTTAATATTGGTAATACTTTAAATCTTTTGAATATCTTAGGCACTCGGCCTTCTTCAAGGATGTTATTATAGAAGTTCACGAGCCAGTTGATAACATCTTTCCCACTATACTTAATAAATTCTGGTCCAGCTGCCTTCCTAGTTTTGATGTCCGAGATAGCCGTTTTTAGTTCTTCCACTGTGAAAGGTGCTGCAGGATGTGATCTTTCAGTAGCTTGTCTCCACCGTGTTTTAATTAGTTTGGAGTGCCACGACGTGACTGACTGCCCACACACAGCCTCATCGAACCCCTCCCGTGCTACACTCATGGAAGCAAACTCGATCAGAAGTTGGAAAATGTGTGAGACAAGCCTCATTCGACCAAATGACGTTCTTCCGTTACTCCATGGTCCACATTTTATGGCTTCGCGCACCACTCTTTCATGGTACTTGCCTTTGCATTTCCGATGAGTAGGTTGGCATTTCAGTTCGCCCTGTAGCTCCCTGATTCTGGAGGGCCCTTCGCGTTGTTTTGGTGTTGATGAGGTTTTTGCGATTGGGAAATTTAGTTTTGCAGTGACTTTTACCAATGTCTCCTCTTATTTTTCGTCTGTTCTCTTCAATGACCGTCTTTCACGATCTCTCAACACACACTCTCGACCGCGTTCTGACTTAATGGATGATGTTTTTTCGGTATAAATCGTTACATGCTGCTTCTTGAAACATCAATACTTCGACTACCTTTGTTACGGAACAGCCACCATAACAGTACCACCAGTTTTCCCTTGTAGAAATTCACTCAGCTGTGACGCGATGCACTCACAACTGCACAGAACACGGCTGACAGTCGCCATCTACTGAGGACGTTCCAAGGATGCCGTTCGCGGCCAAACACAAAATCGCAACCTGCTCGCTTGACTAGCATCTGCAGTTACGTTCAGGCATGCATTTCTCGCAGCGGTTCCAAATTTTGCCGAATTGCTGTATGTATAATACGACGTAACTAACAAATTGCAAACATGTGTTGAAACAAGAAGAAAAAGTTTTTTACTGGAAACCTTACGCAAGGTATAAAAAATCAAGAGTTCATGAGCCAGCTGTAAATATCCAGTCACGACACTAGCTTCCTTATCCACTCCATTGCGTCTCTTCCTTTGTGTTTTCTTTATTGTCACTTCCAGTTCTCCATGTAACGAGAGGTTCACACGAGTGTTCTTCTAGGTAGCCCGTTTCTGCAAGACGTCTGACAAAGGCAGTGCTCGAGCTGCCATTAAAACGCAACGCACCACTGCATGCGGAACTTTTTCACGACTACCGTTATTCGCTTTCGCTTTACTTTCCTCAGGTTACTGCAACGCCGTAAAACACAGCCGCCGCCTACCTGAATCAATATCTCCTTATAGCTGACAATCTAGCACAGCTGCACGAAAACTCCACGAAGGGAAAACGAGCTTGCTTTTTTATTGGCGCCTTCTACGCCCCAGCTAAGTGGAATTCTTTCTATATTATCGATGTTCAGCGACGCGCCAATAAATTTCTTCTGCGCAGTTACTGAAAACATCAAAGCCGTCTCTCCCATCAGTTGGGCTCACCGGAGTTTTTAACAAATGTTTTCAGTAATAGGATCGTTGTTTCATGGACATGCTTCTACACTGTGTGTGACGGTAATTCTATATACTTTCTCTGTCTCGTACTTTAATTAATGCTGCCTACGTTGTATTATGTATGTAAAACACTTAACAAGTACAGTGGGTGTAAGGCGCTTCAGTCATGGACTGTGCGGTTGGTCCTGGTGGAGGTTCGAGTCCTCCCTCGGGCATAGGTGTGAATGTTTGTCCTCAGGATAATTTACGTTAAGTAGTGTGTAAGCTTAGGGACTAGCAGTTAAGTCCCACAAGATCTCACATAAATTTTTTTTCATGTTCATTGCATCTCACAATTCATGTTACACAGTTCTATAAGTTATAGGGAACTTAGTAGATCGTATTTTACGTAGGAGCCCATATCCCGAAACGGTTCGTTCCCATGTAGCAATGAAAGCAAGATGTACACATTTCCCTCCTGTTTATTGTGATATTACAACAGCACTTCGATATGAGGACCATCAAGTTTGGTGAATACAGTGTATCTGCCAGTAATTTCGCTTGAACTCCGACCAACTTGTCTGGTCTATGGTTAATCACTTCTGCGGCACCCATTATCCGTGCAACAAGATCTTCCTCCTACTGGGCACTGAGTCTCGAAAAGGAAACTGTTGATGTGCCGCACAGTAAAAAGTCGAAAAGTGTCAAATCTGTGGATCCTGGTGGCCAAGCATATGGTCCACCTTGAACGATCCACCTGTCTTTGTAGACAAAGTGGATGATTTCGCACCGAACTGCAAAATGTATTACCTCGCCATCATCCAGACAGAAACTGACATGTGGTAAAAATCCTCCGGGAGCATGGCGTGTACCTTCTGAGAGTAGTGGAGTTGTTGTTCATGCAGAACACGTCACACAAACGTGTAAGACGTTGTAAGTAGGCTGTTTAGATTTTCATATTGGTAACGCCACATAGTGCTCTGTATGAAAAATCACCAGCTGTGCTGTGCGCAGTCTGTGGCTAGTTTGCATTGTTGTCTGCCATTGTAGTGCTGGGCAGCGGCAGCTGGATGTGAACAGCGCGTAGCGTTGCGCAGTTGGAGGTGAGCCGCCAGCAGTGGTGGATATGGGGAGAGAGATGGCGGAGTTTTGAAATTTGTAAGACTGGATGTCATGAACTGATATATATATTATGACTCTTAAGGTAAATACATTGTTTGTTTTGTATTAAAATCTTTCATTCGCTAACTATGCCTATCAGTAGTTAGTGCCTTCTGTAGTTTTAATCTTTTATTTAGCTGGCAGTAGTGGTGCTCGCTGTATTGCAGTAGTTTGAGTAAAGAAGATTTTTGTGAGGTAAGTGATTTGTGAAACGTTAATGTTGGTCAGGGCCATTTTCTTGTAGGGATAATTGCGTTGCGCTAAAAATATTGTGTGTCAGTTTAAGCACAGTCGTGTATAATTGTTGTAAGGGGACATTTCATATGTCGATCCTTAGCCGAGGATACCTCACTGGAATCTTCTGATTTTTTTCTTTTAGTTTGTGTAATTAGTGTAGCTTCTGTTTATTGCTAGCGCGTAATCATAGAGAGAATTTCCTTTGTAGTTGCAGTTTTTCATTGCTCTACAGTAAAACAGTTGTGGCATGCATGTAGTTTTGCACCAAGTATTTCGCAGCTGCGCTTGCAATTAACTAGATATCATTTTCAGTGCTATGTTAATGTGTTCTCTTATTTTTGCTCTTCAAATTGTGGTTTTCTGTGTTATCGTGTGAAATATTGTGACAATAATGGTGTGTGAAAAACATAACACTAGGCTAAAAAGTAAACTGAGAAATAATAGTGACGACGAGCATAATTTACCATCACCACTGTGTAATGAATTAACAGACATTTTAAGTAGTAATTTGGTAACTATGATTAGGGAAATGGAGCGGGCGTCAAATAATGGTGTAGACAGTGAAACAGGTAGTGAACAGGGAAGCATTATCGATCGATCGGTCAGCAACAGCTCGTCTCAGGAATCGGGAATGACAGGACACAATCTTGCAAATACTGCAGATTCAGGTTTTGGGTCCTCACCGTTTTCTAAAATAACTCAAGACACATTTTCTTCTTGTCAAAATGTGAATGTTGCCGGTGAAACTTCACTGCCGAAAAGCACTGAGGAACATGTTTCAGACACCAGTGCACTGTTATTACAGTTAATGCAACAAATGGGACAAAGGCTACAAAAGTTAGACACAACGCTTGAACAAAATCAGAAACAAATCGGACAAAATCTTCAAAAGTTAGACACAATGGAACAAAATCTTCAAAAGTTAGACACAATGGAACAAAATCAGAGACAAACACAGCAAAAGTTAGACGCAATGGAACAAAAGCTTGAACAAACACGTGAAGATTCAACTACTGAATTACATAAAATCGAATCAAAATGTCAAAAAGTCTGTAATGACGTAAAAACACAAATTTGTGAGCATTTTCAACCTATTTTTTCGCGGCATCAAAATGCATTACAGAATCACGAAGCAGCCATAAAAGAACTGCAAACTATTGTACATGAAAATCATGAGACCTTGCAAGCTAAAATTGACTCAGTTGCATCTACCTATTCGGTTACGCAACTTGCAAAAACTCAAGAAAACTTAAAGGATACAGTAGATACTCTGAAAATTGGTTCAAAAAGACTCATGGAGGAAATTAGTTCATTATCAGAGGAAGTAGTTGAACTTTCGGATCAGCTAAATAATTTATCTACGAAGGTAGATGATAATCTGAATGACACAAAACCGGTAGTCTTTAATGACACAGAAGAGTTCGAACAAATTAGGAAATTCAAACAAAATCAGAACCAAATTAATACGCAACGCCAAAGAGAAATCCGGGAAGTACAGGTCAGCCGACACAGGTAATACAAGAATTACGTATTTTAGAGGACACTCGCACTCCAATACGGGAAGAGGGACATAAAAATACGGAACTGCCACAAAATAATAACACAGGGCACTTCGGAGATTATGAAAGAAATTGGCAAGGTACACCGAATTTTGAGATGGAACCGCCGAAACGACGTAACAATGGCCGACATGCGACTCGCCGACACGATGGTTTTGACTATAAGCTGTTCATTACTACACGCAAATTCAAAACATTTAAAAATTCTGTCAACGACATTCATCCACAAGCGTGGCTTTATCAATTCTCTCATTGTTTTCCCCCCCAACTGGTCATTAGAGCACAGATTAGAATTTATGTGTGGCTACTTAGAGAACTCAGAACTCATCCGCATTTGCTTAATCAACTTGCCTGAACATTTATGACATATTATTTTGGCGGGACGTTGCAAAGACGACATTGAAGCTTTTCAGGGACTGTTACAAGAATTGGAAATTAATACTGTCTATCGCGAACGCGACAACAGGAGCACAACAATTACATGTCACATCCGTCACAATTCCGCGATGACAGAAATAATAACTGGACACGACAAGGCTATTCTTACAACACAAATCGTGACAAAAATAGACACCACCCGTTTGACAACCGTTGACAGAGTGGTAATAATTAGGGAGAAAGATCGCATTGCCATAGTAATGAATGTGACAGAGACAACCATAAAAAGGGACAATATGGGAACCAAAACAATTATTATCAAGGGAGACAGAATAACTTCAGACAGAACTGCCCTCGGCGCAGTTATGACTCAGGGAGAAGTTCTCCACCACGTGACTGACAAGAAATTAATTACAGAAATTAGCGACATGACGACCGACGATATAATCATAACGACAGAATTGAATTTCATCACAACTGGCGAGTTTCAAACAGGGCAGAGCCTTCTCGTCAAGGTGATTTTGTAGAAGTTATGTCTCCTAATACTAATAACGACGCTCGCCTTCAAAGAGACACACAATGACTCGCACCGCAGGCAGCCACGTGCGCCGGCTGGCTCAGAGAAAAATAACATAGACGTTAACCTTGAGAAAAATTTTAGCACTCCTTACCGAAGAATACAACATGATAACTGCTTTGAGGTTGAAACTCTGCGCACTAAAAAGGGTAAAAGATTGCACCACATTTCACATGTAAAACCGTTTAATGAGAGATAATCTGTTTTTTAATTTAGTCTTTGATATGAAATTTTTCACTTCATTTTGCTAGTACTCTTTGTCACACTTAGAAACTGTTAACATGCAACTATGTTCTAAAGCTAACTATCCAGTCAAGAACCTATGGTTCATATTTAGAGAGTAATTACAAATGCATTGTTATAGTGAACAGAGGAACAGTGTTATTGTGTGTGTACATTCTTGCTTGTTAGTTGCACGATGACGTAACGACTATAAGGCTTACATACCTAGAACATATACTGGTACCGCTAATGAGATTTTAATGCAACATTTTGGTTTACTTGAAAAGACATTCTTTATTTGAAGTACTTTCTGTGAGATTAAAGATGACTTAGTATTTGGTTTGTTTGACAGCTACACAATTATATGGCGACGCTAGTAATGTGTGACACAATTTACATTGTTGCTTTTGCGTTGTATCTGTTTCATATCTGCACAGTATTCTGAATTCTTCTGAAAAGTAAAACATGTTTTAGTAGTAACTTTTGTGGTATAGCTATAATGAGACAGCCTTTTCTGTAGCACAACAATACGTTATAGTAAATTACTTACTTCATCACAGCAATAAGCGTAGTAACTACGATATCTACATGCAAAGCATTTCACTTTTGTTTATCATGAGGTAACTACATTGACTTCTACAGAGCTTAGCTTTCGGAGGACGATAACTACGACACTTCCACAGAGATTATCTTACAACAAGACGCACAGTTTAGCGCTACAGTACACGTATTTGAGTGATTAATTTTGTACTTAAAACATTTACTTTTAAAGATATTTGAAGTACAATGATACAAAGGTTTTCCGTGATACATTTCATTCCATTGCTGTAATCTGTAACACCTGAGGGTATAATTACATTAATCCTCAGGGGGGTACACGCTTACTTTGTGTACCATGTGTATGGCAAGCACAAGGAGCCCTAGCAAATATGGTATTTGCTTATACAACTTTACACATCGGTACCATATTTCTCTAACGCATTAATTACACAGCTATCTGATCATTTAACTGGGAGAGACAAACATTCATTTTACTACATCAGTGACAGTTGTTTACGTAATTACACAGTTGTATAACTTCACACTTACGAAATTGTGTTTTGTCTGTACTTTGTGAACTGTTCATACTTTTTCGGAACCATTGTGATACTATGAGAGCTTTGAATGACATATTTGGTATGAGATCACGATTTTTAAAGTACGTTTGAGGCAGATGACACTTTTGACATGAGCAGAGAATTTTGTTTTAGGTTTTGAAATTATTGGAGGAAGCTACGACGATTTTGAGATTAGGCTGAGGTTTTATGATGACGATATGTATTATGCTGTTGCGGTACGTTTATGATCAATAAGCTGATGCTATATGAGTTATTTGATTATGCTACTTATCTGTTATCATGAAATATTGAAGAAGTGTCGACGAATAAGGTAAGGAATAATGAGTAGTGGTTAGGGAATCTGGTTTGTGAAAAAGGATGTTGGAAACCAAGAATCGTACTTTAAGAGTTATGAAATGTGTGTAAATGCGTATGTATCACAATGCTGACGAAATTTTTTTGGACTCTGTTATATTTATAGGATTTTGTTTCTACACATTTGTAACGCAAATTCTCAACCTGTGAAATTTTTTTATATGAGACTGTCATTGTAGCGGAAACTGGTGTCGTAAATATTTCGATAAGACAGTTAAGCGACCACCTGCACGTAATGCGTCGTGGGCACCCAGCTGCGCGATAACCACCTGACAAAAGAAAGCCATTAGTGTGTGCCTGTCAGAGGTACAGGTGGAGAGAAAAAAAAGAGGCCATTATCCTCGCTATTGACATTCCTTTGTAGAAATCATCGTAAATACGACACCCTCAAACTTGAAAACATGATTACACTGTAGAGTTCTTAATTTATGATATTTACTGAAATGAAATGATGATAAACGTTTCACGTCTATTGTCTTGCTAGTTGAAAGATTGTTTACTGCACTATGAAACGCCATATGGCTAGCGAATGACGTTTCACGCCTTGCTTTGCCTATTGTGTTTAATATCTAGTTTCTAGCTGCACTGCAGCATTGGTTACTATAAAATTTAATGGATGTACTAATATAAATATTTTATGCCTACAGATCCCGTAAATAATAACTTTATGATGTACTTAACAAAAAATGAAGGAGCTCAAAAAGACATTTCCCTTGGCAGGAATTGCATACAGAATTTTCTTTTCAAGTACATGGTAATAATTTTTTTTACAATAAGTTTTTGTGGTGCACCACATTAATCATATAGACATTAAGATGTGAATATACATTTCCCTTATCTGCATTGTTGTCTTTACTGTAATATTTTTTCTGCTTGAACTTTGTCATGTTTAGTTATAAGCTATTGCATTTGCTGCTGCTGTGTGCCAGTCATAATGTCACTGAATTTGACTTTGTATTACTCTGTTAAGCCAGTTTTACTACGGATTTATTTTTCTTGTTTGCTGCACATTGCCTTATATTAGTTTTAATATTGCTGCTTACTTTGACAACTTCCATTTTTTCATTGTTTTTTGTATTAATTGTTTTGTGCTGCTGCATTGCCTCGTCCCTTAGTTTAGCATCTGAGCTCAGTAGCTTTTAGTTAGCTTAAGATGGGGTAGGCTATAAAAGAGAACGAGTTGTGATGAATTGGAAGAAATGCATTGAGAAGCTATAAGAAATGATTTGGCCAAAAAAGTAGTGTACAGTGGAGAAAAACTATTTTTGAAAGAGGATGTGAACAAAATACAGAAAGAATGCTTGGATAGGATATTTTTGGTGGAAACAAATGTTGAGATATGACGAAAGATCTGCAGAATGAAGTTTTGGGTTGGACTGCAGTACCAAATGTTATACTGAAAACAAACCCTGTCCTTTCCTTTTGTTATCCCACTATGTGTTTGTGTATTTAAGTTCAAAACTTATCTGATGTATTTATTTCGATTCTTTTGTAAAGCCTGCATTACAGAATTGTTGTCTGTACTATTATGTTCTTTAATGATATATTTTCTACCTTTGTAATTGTATTCTTATGTTGTAAATTTATAACTGTATAGTTTTTTTTTTCATTTCACTGCACACATTTCTGTTGGTGATAGTATATGGACAATATGTGAGAAGTAGGGACTGATAGTGTTCGTACATGTGTTAATAATTCAGCAAGGGACTGGATAACAGCATTTCTGGTTCTAAGGACAATTCCAAAAACTTTGGGAGTGCACAAGTGGTGGTTTATAGACTTGCTATATTCTGCGCAAGACTCTTCAATGGTGATTGTGCAGCTGCACAGTCGCAACAGATGGCTGCTGGCCGTCTCTACATGGACTACAGTGGGTCTGCATCTTTGATGGCCCACCAATACCATTATTTCTACAAGGACTGCAGTGGGTCTGCACCTCTGGTGGCCCACCAATACCATAATCTCTACCAGGACTACAATGAGTCTACTCTGTGATGACCTACCTATCAATTTTCTTCAAAATTTCGACTGGCTCTGCTGTGGGTTTGCTCTGTTGTAGCCCATCACCTGTCTGCATGTCAAGAGTCAAAACTGTCTTTCCGTCGGAAGGACAACACTACTTCTTCAAGACTGCTTAGAAATCCACTACATCTGAGTGCATTTTCTTTTATTGCTCAGTCTTTGAGAAAAACACTGCTATTGTACTGTGATGAATGATCAGGACTGTCTTTATTGACTGTGAGAAAATTATAGCTTTTGACCAACATGGTATCAATAAGTGTGTGCATTTGATTTCTTTGTTATTGTAATCATAATTATGAAAAAAATTAAATTTGTATTGGCCAGGGCCCAAAACAATTTTTAAAATTTTTTGTGGGGAGCATGGGGGCTATGTAAGTAGGCTGTTTAGGTTTCCATATTGGTAACGCTACATAGTGCTCTGTATGAAAAATCACTGCCTGTGCTGTGCGCAGTCTGTGGCTAGTTTGCAGTGTTGTCTGCTATTGTAGTGCTGGGCAGCGGCAGCTGGATGTGAACAGCACGTAGCGTTACGCAGTTAGAGGTGAGCCGCCAGCAGTAGTGGATGTGGGGAGAGAGATGGTGGAGTTTTGAAATTTGTAAGCCTGGTTGTCATGAACTGATATATATATTATGACTCTTAAGGTAAATACATTGTTTGTTCTGTATTAAAATCTTTCATTCGCTAACTATGCCTATCAGTAGTTAGTGCCTTCTGTAGTTTTAATCTTTTATTTAGGTGGCAGTAGTGGCGCTCGCTGTATTGCAGTATTTTGAGTAACGGAGATTTTTGTGAAGTAAGTGATTTGTGAAACTTATAGGTTAATTTAGTCAGGGCCATTCTCTTGTAGGGATTATTGCGTTGCGCTAAAAATATTGTGTGTCAGTTTAAGCACAGTCGAGTATAATTTTTTTAAGGGGACGTTTCGACGTGTGCAGGTAACGTGGTCGAGTATTCGTTGACGGGTTCTCTTCAACTAGATGAAGCACTTCCTTTTCCAATACGATATCGTACCGCATTCTCGGAGCGCCACAGTTTGCTCTGTAGCTTGTGAATTTCCCACTTTCCCGTAGCCATCTTCTCGTCTGGCAAACATGGGATGAGGTGGAGCCACACGATGACCTTCTCTTCCACAGCGGCAAGCACATGGATACATCGCGTGATTGTGGTATTTACGCATGTGGGTAGCCTACCATAACAGGTGCACTGCACGTTTAGCGCGACTAACCAACTAACTCCGTCCGAACAGGCCTTGTAAAACCCAGCGGTACCGACCGGCCGCCGTGTCATCCTCAGCCCGCATACGTTACTGGATGAGGTTATGGAGGGTCATGTGGTCAGCACACCTCTCTCCCATCCATATGTCTGTTTACGAGACCGGAGCCGCAACTTCTCAATCAAGTAGCTCCTCAGTTTACCTCATAAGAGCTGAGTGCACCCCACTTGCCAACAGCGTTCGGCAGACCGGACAGTTATCCAGAGATTAACTTCGGTGATCTGACGAAAACCGGTTTAACTACTGCAACAAGGCCGTTGGCCATTTAGAGCGACTGAGTAACTCATATCCTCCTTGAAACATGGAAACGAACCGTTTCCAGACATGGATTCCAATATAAAACTTCATCTCTTATGTCCCCTCTAGAACTTCTAGAACTATGTGTCATGAATTGTGAAACACCCTGAAGATTCTCTGTTGTATGAGAACTACGTTCAGAGATATTAATTATTTTCTGTGTAAAACAAACAGACAGCTGAAAAACAGTGAGCAAAAGGAGGGTAGGCATGACAATTCTGTGAATTTTTCTGGACATTGAGTATGTGAAAACGGGAATTTGAATGACTCAAGGACAAGCATTTAGAGGAAATGGCGTATAAAGGTGGAGTAAAGAACGAGTGATTCCAAGTGAATAACGTTATTGAGATTCTGTAAGCGATTTACCACCGTTGAGGAACTGATATCTGAGATGACGAAAGAATGCGACCATTTGCTGAATTACGTGGAAGAATGATTATTTAATAATGATTTTATAAAACTGTGGCAAATCTAATTTCTTTTTGTGTCTTTTCTTTAAAATAGAGGATCATGAATCTATAATTACGGGTCGGGCGTAGTGGTAAAGTATGAACGAAAATCGGCGAGTTTGATTAAAATGAAAATGTTAGTCTCACCTGTATATTTATTCATATACTGTTCGGAATGTATTTGTGCTTTGCCGAAAAACCCTTTGAATCAAGCCCATGTGTCGTCGAATTACGTTAATAATCAATTTAGTCTAAGGGCGTTGCGTCATCTTAGCTTAGGCAGGGATCGCAGCACCACTTGCTGTCTTCACATGGCACGGGAAGAGAGAGACGTATTGTCACATATCTTTGGGCACTGGAAAATGACTGGCACCAAAAGTGAGCAAAATAAACAGTCACTTGATGAGAACGAGAACTAACACACGGTTTGCAGACATCTTTCGGTTATATAGCAAGAACGAAAGTTATTTATTTAAAAGTCAAATTGGTTGTGCTAGGGCACAGGTATTTACAAGCCAACAACCTTAATTCATAGGTTGTACAATACCTCGTAGATAGCCGTAGTATGTGTTATGGTCTTCAGTCCAAAGACTGATTTGATGTAACTCTCAGTGCTACTCTATCCTGTGCAACCTTCTTCATCTCCCAGTACCTACTGCAAACTACATCTTTCTGAATCTGTTTAGTGTATTCATCTCTTGGTCTCCCTCTACGATTTTTATCCTCCACGCTGTCCTCCAATACTAAACTAGTGATCCCTTGTTGTCTCAGAATATGCCCTACCAACCGATCCCTTCTTCTAGTCAGGTTGTGCCACAAATTTATCTTCTCTCCAATTCTACTCAATACCTCCTCGTTAGTTATGTGATCTACCCATCAATCTTCAGCAGTGTTCTGTAGCACCACATTTCGAAAGCTTCTATTCTCTTCTTGTCTAAACTATTTATCGCCCATGTTCCACTTCCATACATGGCTACACTCCATAAAAACACTTTCAGAAACCACTTCCTGACACTTAAATCTATACTCGATGCTAACAAATTTCCCTTCTTCAGAAACGCTTTCCTTGCCATTGCCAGTCTACATTTTATATTATCTCTACTTCGACCATCATCACTTATCTTGCTGCTTAAATATCAAAACACTTTTACAGCTTTAAGTGACTCATTTCTTTGTCAAATTCTCTCAGCATCACCTAATTTAATTCGACTACATTCCATTGTCCTCGTTTCCCTTTTTTTGAATTCTTCTTAGATTCTCCTTTCAAGATACTACCCATCCCGTTCAACTGTTCTTCCAAGTCCTTTGCTGTAACTGGCAGAATTACAATGTCATCGCCAAAACTTATGGTTTTTACTTCTTCTCCCTAGATTTTAATACCTATTCCAAATTTTTCTTTTGTTTCCTTTACCGCTAGCTCAATATACATTGGAAATAGGTTACAGCACTGTTTCACTCCATTCTCAAACACTGCTTCACTTTCGTGCATCTCGAGTCTTACAACTGCCATCTGTTTTCTGTAAAATTGTAAACAGCCTTTCACTTCCTGTATTTTATACCTACCACCAACAGAATTTAACAGAAAGTGTTCCAGTCAACATTGTCAAAACTTTCCCGTAAGTCTACAATTGCTATAAACGTAGGTTTGCCTTTCCTTAACCTATCTTCTAAGACACGTCATAGGGTCAGTATTGCCTCGCGTGATCCTACATATCTACGGAATCGAAACTGATCTTCCCCGAGGTCTTCTTCTACCGGGTTTTGCTTTATTCTGTAAACTTATTGACTTATTAAATAGGTAGTTCCGTAATTTACACCTTCTTTTTTTTAGAATTGGAATTATTATATCCTTCTTGAAATCTGAGGGTATTTTGACTGTGTCATACATCTTGCTCACCAGATGGTAAAATTTAACACGGCTGGCTCTCCTAAGGCTTGGCTGGCTCTCCTAAGGCTTTCAGTAGTTCTAACGAAATGCTGTCTACTCCTGGAGCCTTGTTTCGAATTAGGTCCTGCAGTGCTCTGTCAAATTCTTCACACAGTATCACATATCTCGTCTCATCTTCATGTACATACTCTTCCATTCAAATAGTTCAAATGGTTCTGAGCACTGTGGGACTTAACTTATGAGGTCATCAGCCCCCTAGAAATACTTAAACCTAACTAACCTAAGGACATCACACACACCCATGCCCGAGGCAGCATTCGAACCTGCGACCGTAGTGGTCGCGCGGTTCCAGACTGTAGCTCCACCCCGGCCGGCCCTCTTCAATTTCTATAATATTACCGTTGCCCTTGTGTAGACCCTCTATACACTCCTTCCAATTTCTTGCTTACCCTTCTTTGCTTGGAACTGGTTTCACAGCAGAGCTCTTGATATTCAAGCAGGTGACTCTCTTTTCTCCAAAGGTCTCTTTAATTTTCTTGTAGCTGCATCTGTCTTCCCCCTCTGCTTCTGCTTCCTTTCATTTGTCCTCCAGCCATTCCCTTTTGGCCTTTTTCCACTTACTGTCGATCTCATTTCTGAGACATTTGTATTCCTTTTCGCCTGCATCAGTTACTGCATTTTTAAATTTTCTCCTTTCATCAATTAAATTGAATATCTCTTACGTTACCCAAGGATTTATTCTAGCCCTCCTCTTTTTACCTACTTGATCCTCTGCTGCTTTCACTATTTCATCTCTGAAAGCTACCCGCTCTTCTTGTCCTGTATTCCTTTCGCCTGTTCTTGTTAATCGTTCACTAATGCTCTTTCTGAAACTCTCTACAACCTCCGATTCTTACAGTTTACCCAAGTCCCATCTCCTTATATTCCTGTCTTCTTGCCGTTTCTTTGGTTTTAATCTACAGTTCATAACCAATAAATTGTGGCCAGAGTCCACATCCGTTTCTGGAAATGTCTTACAATTTAAAACCTGGTTCCTAAATCTCTGTCTTGGCATTGTATTACCAGTCTGAAACCTTTCAGTGACTCAGGGTTTCTTCCAGGTGTACAACCGTCTTTCCTGACTTTTAAACCAAGTGTTAACGATGACTAAATTACTCTCTGTGCAAAATTCTACCAAGTGGCTTCCTCTTTCCTTTCTTAACCCCAGTTCATATTCACCTGCTACTTTTTCTTACACAGGTAGTTTGTCTAGAACACCACTACCTGCTCTAATATGTCTTCTAGCGCGCATGTTACGCTACTGTGGTGGTTGTGGACAATGCACTCTCATTATAGCAAATCGGAGGCATCAGTACAACTGTTTTGTGTAGCAGCAAAGACAAGCCATTTGACTAGTACCTCATTTCCCCGTCGTCTTATGACTCTCTCCATTAGAAAAAATCTGTTTCTGTTTTTTTCTGCATCTCCTCCGTGTAGAAGCGTCCCGCAATTTCTTCACCTTTACTGTCCTTCAATAAATAATTTTTAGCACTCGTTCGCTGCATCTTTGAAACTGTAAATATCTCAGTTGCCCAGTACGGTAAGTATGATTTCTCAAATGCGGTCTTGTGTTTCGAGATACGCACCAAATCACCTACATTAAATTTCTGTTTGCGTGGATCCAGCATCTTAATGCGAAAGTACTCTGCATCCATGAGTCCATTATCACGAACACCGACTGGCCGCATTTTTATTGTGCTATATGTGATTCTATTATATTGAGCAACTATTTCTGGGAGTATATCTGTCCATTTGTATGAGCCGCGAAGATTAAAACGCATCCACATTCGACCTTTTATAGTTCTGTTCAAGCGCTCAACGATACTCGCCTTCAGGTGAGTGAATGTCGAGTAGTGACGTATTCCATACCGATGGAAATATCTATCGTAGAACTCCCCACCATGATCGGTTTGGAGATTGTCCGCGCTTCGGTTCGTTCCTGTCTGTAGCAAACGCTCAAAAACATCAGCAACATTTCGACTGGTTTTTGGTTCAAATGGCTCTGAGTACTATGGGACGTAACATGTGAGGTCATCAGTCCCCTGGAACTTAGAAATACTTAAACCTAACTAAGCTAAGGACATCACACACATCCATGCCCGAGGCAGGATTCGAACCTGCGACCATAGTGGTCGTGCGGTTCCAGACAGAAGCGCCTAGAACCACTCGGTCACACCGGCCAGCCGACCAGTTTTTGTTTTGACGTGTAATGCCCAGGAAAATTTGAAGTATGTATCAATAACCATTAAAATGTATTTAAATCCATTATTCTCATGTGAATATTGTCGCATATCTACAAGATCAGCTTGCCACAAGTCATCGAGCCCTTTAATCATACCATGCCTGCGAGGGTACGTTTTGCGTGCTGTCTTGTGCAGTTCTCGAACTACTGCACCATACTTATTCGATTATACCTCTCTCCCGAACCTCCGAGATCATGGAAACAACCTAATTCGAATGAGCCGCTGATGTCATGAGCAGCCGTACTCGATCTATTGGTTCGTTGGTGTCGTCATAATATATATACTGCGGGATTCGGTTGTTCTCTGCTTTAAGACCAATGTCAATATCATCACCGCTGCTGCCACCAATATTGATGTTTTCGCTTTCAAGTATTGTCTTTTTAATGGTTTTGTATTTCTTGTTGGTCAGGGTTTTCGTGATCTTGTGTACACCATCATGTTCAGTATTTCACGGTATGTGTCCCTATCATCAACTGAATAATTTATAGGTTTTTTTGGTAGGTCTTTGGAAAATAAGATTCATTTAGTCTGTTGTTCTGTCGAACTATCGTCAATTTGTATTTTTGTCTTCAGTTACAGATACGGGATGCGCACCCAAAATTTACGGTCTTTCCCTGCTAACGCCGAATGTTCTATCTGTCTGACCTGGGGTGTGACTAATAATGAATTTATCAATGGCAGCACCCTCTTTATTATCTATTTTTGTTTTTTACTGAGAGCTGTCGGAGAGATTCAGTAACCGGCTTAAAGATCTCTCTTAGTGTTTGCTGCCGATCCATATGACTTAACCTTAGTAGCCGTAATTCATCACGAACTGCTTTACGCGCTTGAATCACTTTCTGCTTCGTCGACATCTAGGCGTATACTAATCAGACATCTCCAAGGCGTGAGGCTTTATATAGCCACTCATTCTCTTTTTCCTATTACTATGGTCCTGATCACCCTTCTCAACAACAAGGAAGTCTGCATCTATATTCCCCTGAATAGCATCGACCTTTTCAGTTAAGTCGGTTACTTTGTTATTGACTTGATTAACTAGCTCATTTAACGCATTCACCATTCTCAGAAGAGTCTGGTAATACGGCTCTAGTTATCTGCGCATACCTGCAACTTTATGCACTACAGCGTGAATTTTCGCATCCAAGAACAAGCGAATGTTCTGCTGTGTACACCAAAAAAATGTTCAAATGTATGTGAAATCTTATGGGATTTTATTGCTAAGGTCATCAGTCCCTAGGCTTACACACTACTTAACCTAAATTATCCTAGGGACAAACGCACACACCTATGCCCGATGGAGGACTCGAACCTCCGCCGCGACCAGCCGTGCAGTCCATGAACCGCAGCACCTTAGACCGCTTGTCTGTGTACACCCTTCCTCTCGGGTTGAGAGGCGGACATAGGCGCGAATTTGTCAATTTATCAATAACAAGAAACCCATACTGTGAACGGTTCCAGCAATCTGCACATATTTTTACAAAATTATTGAACGACATGTCCGTTTTGTAATGTGCTTGGTAAATGTGTTTCAAATTAAGATTGTCTTGTTTGAAATCTAGAATGAGGTTTTAGTTGTCCCTAACAAGCTATTTGGGGATTCTGGAATATGTATGACTTAGATAAAATACATCAGCACAGATATGACGACCGAAACAGAAATATTTTCTAATTTGGTCTTGGTTTTCGTCGGCAATATCGTCAAATATGAAGATTTTGGGGGGGGGGGGGGGGGGGAGGATATGACCGCTTTCACTGAATGTTGTGTGTGTAACACCATCTACACTGCGCAATATCTCTTACAATAGCTGATACTTGAGTTGAAACGGTGTTTTTGAGAATACACAAACATGTTCAAATCGGACTCCGTCTACATGCGTTAGCAGAGTAATAAGGAGATTACTCTCACCACAGTTGGATGGGCCTACAACCCAGCCCGCCTAAATGCGCCGACTAAATGCGTCAGCTACAGACAAGTAGTTGACCTATTTACACAGAAAATATACCTGAAAGGGTAATAATAACAGTATGTGTGTAGCTAGTATAGTTCCATCACCGACTGAGGTATATTGACTACACGAAGAAACTGAAAATGAAATAATTGTAATAGTATGATTATAATGGGAAAGTCGTAAGTAATAAAACACAAACAGGATTTGACATTAGACATAAAAAATTTATTTAAAAATCATACATTGGATGTAGTATTTTAGGGCTATCATTACAATTGGTATGTATCTTCTTAGCACCTGTACAATATCTACTAAATAGTGCATTTTTGTTGGCAATAAATTCAGCACGTATATCACTCAAGCCAATAGGTGACTCGTAGTACTCTTGTTTTTGACACATGCATTTCACATGTTTGTCTTTAGCTTTAGCGGTCATGTGAGAATGAAGGTGCTGTTTAAAATCGTCAATATGTATACTATTCACACGTAGGGAGTTTACAAATTCACTGTATTTGGCCTCTATGTTACGCACCCAACGATTCAGTCTCTTCAGCACAAGACTTATGGCAGAGTCTACACCGTATAAATTCATAATTGATAGATGTCTTCGATAGACACAGTTGTCACCTGATTTTACGCATAAGGCGCAGTCATCATAAATGGTAGTAATAGAGAGTGTCGCATCAGTAATACTAATGTCTTGGCGGGTGGGAGGGGGGGGGGGGGGATTGAGTTGGGTAATATTCGGTGGTCATCTGCTGATTGATGTAATGCTCTGCACCGCACATCGCATCCCAGTCGAACTCGGAAATTGGCACTTTAACAGACGTGGATACATTTTCAATCTCCATTATATCTTGGATCTCCCAGACATGATGCACCTCTATAGCACTGTTCACACGTTTGGATCCATTGGAGATCAAATTGTACGTGGTGGTGAAAAGAGTTGCAGCATTCGACGTATTCTTTTTATCTACAGTATCTAAAGCCTATGTTTGCGCTGTCACAGGAATGTTCGACTGGAATGAGTCATATGTTGGTGACCAGTACTGACCTCCATCTAGTTGCTGTTTAACACCACCAGCATTCGATTTGTCTGCCCGCATCACGTGGTCGTGCGGTAGCGTTCTCGCTTCCCACGACCGGGTTCCCGGGTTCGATTCCCGGCGGGGTCAGGGATTTTCTCTGCCTCGTGATGGCTGGGTATTGTGTGATGTCTTTAGGTTAGTTAGGTTTAAGTAGTTCTAAGTTCGAGGGGACCATAGATGTTAAGTCCCATAGTGCTCAGAGCCATTTGTCATGTGCAGATTGTGCGTCCTCGTCACACATGTCGATGAGAGACAGAGAGGAGCAACTCCTTGTCCTGCTCCAACAAGTGGGCTATGTGCGCTACAGGGTCCCACGTGGCCGCTTCAGGTTCAGACGAGACGGTTGCCGTCGCTGCAGGTCTTGACGAGATAGCGGCCGAGGTTGCTGCAGATCCGGACACTTCTGCAGAGCTAGGCATGTTGGCCCTCGACTCTGTTGAACAAAGACGAGGAAGTATTAGATATGGTTCAATAAGTAAAAAGTTTGAAAAATAATAAAGCTAACCAGAGAGAGAACAATGTGATGGGTGGTACTTACTCTTCGGTTTAATCCTCTTCTGCATGACTGTGCTGGAGTTCGACTGCTGCTGCTATTTGCACTTTATGGTTCTTCTTCTTCTCCTCCTCAGTGACTGACTGAACAAGAATGAGGCCTCAGACCTGCTGAGCTTCCCCTATATCTCCTGTAACGACATAATCAGATATTTCAACACTATTGGCCAAAGTCAAACACGTGAATCTATTAAGGGCTTCTATTGGCTCATACCATTTGCCCCATCCCAGAACATCATCAGCTGACGTCATGACAGAGCCCTCTGGTGGCGGAGATAGGGGCTAAACCCACACCACGTGGTGGATACACTGGGTACAGCCATCTTGAATGACGGTACTTGTGTCATGATCTGATGTCACGGTGGGGTCTTCTGCTGACCCAGATATGAACTACGACAGTTGGAGTCCAGACCTAGTGACGAACACACATGCCTGAATTGGTTAAAAAAGGAGGACATTTTCCCGCCATTTTCTTTGGATAGTAGAGATAAGTGTGGTGTGATGGATTATCATGTTGGAATTTGAACTTCCTTCCATTTTTTGGGGGGAGGGGGTTAGGTTAGTGGAGGTAGCCCAAGTGACTTATCTTTCCACCAAAATTCAAACTTTCCGCAAACTCACCCATCTTGATTGACGTCACGGCCACCATCTTGGATGGCGTCATTGCTGCTATCTTGGATAACAGTACTTTGGCACTGTACCCGCCTTGCTCCAATACTAGTAACTTTAGAGGCGAATGGTTCTCTGTCTTATTAAAAAGCGTTAAATACAGTAGTCAACTCGAGTGCATCACTGTTACCTCAATAGACGTACAGTAGAATGTTGTCTTGACGGCTCCCTGCGCTTCAATGTCGATGTTTTCTCGGATTCCGCTTGCTGTAGCATATTTGTTCCCATGTACAAATTGTTCGGCGCCCACCAGAAGACACACAATTACTTCCTCAATTTCCCCGCATTTCAGTGTATATTCGCTCAATTTATACGTATTTTTCGCATTTCTATCGATTTTATGTTAGTTCTACCCATGCGATCACGACATAACCTCTCGTTCCGTGTCCTTAAATTGCTTGTAAATGTAGTACAGATGCCAGCACCTAGTGCAAATGCACTGATTGGGAGTCATAGAATAGCACTGTAATCGATTCTAGCCTGTCGCCTCCAACCACATATTCTACACTTGCTGAGCGTCTGCTCTGTTCTCTATTTGTCTGCGTATGTTCATGTGTCACCCTAGAACTAGGTCCTGCCACTGGTGGACCTGACTTCAAATGCATTTAAATGCGACCATTAACAATTTCTAGGGACACAATACTATTTCTGAGAGGTCGACTTGGCTCTTATTTTACATAGCCATGTGGCATCAGTATAAGACTGAGAAACTTGTAGATGGTGAGTCAGCATGAGTGCATTTCACTGCGATGCATCAGCCATGCTGGGCAGGTAAGCAAGAGTGCGTGGCTATACGCTGCTCACATGTCCTGTTAGAATCGCTAGGGAGAAAGCAACCCGTGCTATTCTGGGAACCAATGGAGCGGATTTCTGCAGTGTATGTGAGGGTGAGTCGCTCGACGATTAGGTCTTCCCTAGACTGCAGGTAGAGGGAGCGATCTCACCAGCAGTGGTGAACATATACGCACAGTCCACAGGGTGGCCTGGCGCTTATTTACATACAGATAAGATGTCAGAATAGCACTCGAAGGCCTCTAATTGCAGACACGACTTTCACATGCCATTGGTCACGGCATGAGATTAAATGCATCCGGCTGGCCCTGCAAAGTATGTGTGCGCATTGGAGTCTCTGATAGTTGTGGTTCATGATAGTTCGAAAGCGTTTTTTATGTGCACTGTTAGTTTGTGCACTAGATTATTTTCAGCTGCTTAAACGTTATGAGCATCACACAAGCATTATCTTTTGACTATTTACGAGTTGATTTGATGTCTGTTGCATTATGTCGTGAATAGATGTGCAGTGCATGATTTCGGCAGTTGATGATTAGCAAGTGTGTTTGCAGAGTGTTTTAAATGCTTTATTTTGATCAATTACGAGTTGTTTGCCTCTCTACACATCAATGTACTGCATTATTTAGGTGGTTTACGAGTAGTTTTCAGATCTGTAGGCTGTGCAATTTATTATTTCGACAGTTTACAATTAGCAAGCGTGCCTGTAGAGCGTTTTACATGCATTATTTCGGTGATCTACGAGTAGTATGCAGCTTTGTAGGGTGTGCAATGCAGTGTTTCGGTAATTTACGAAATGTTTCCTTGTCTGCACATCACTGTACTGTATTATTGATGACTAGTTTGAAGCTCCATGTGCTGTGTAGTGTGACTCCAAGCACGTCGGATTACAATGTAATAAATATACTATGTTAAATCCATCACTTAATAAACTGTTCCAAAATAAATGAAGTACACTCCTTCCATTCTACAGCAGCCCAACACAGGCTGAGTACTTTTCCTGCCACTTTCCACCAGACCGCCATCTTGGATTATGTATTGGGAGGGATGACAACACCCCCTGGTGCCAGTACTGTGTACTAGGTCAGTTGATCTCTGGACCTCATGGTGAACGCATCGAATCGTGTCACTGCCTCAAACTGTTTAAATAACGACAGTTTAAATAAGGACATACACCGATGCTATCCTGCACAGCCTCTCGCTTTCCTGCCTATTCATAGGAAGAGGTGGCGGTCGGATGAGTTAGGTTAGTGGAGGTAGCCCAAGTGACCAATTTTCCCACCATTTACTTATGTTAATGGACATAGTCATCATGTGTTGCGTTGTCCCGCCATTTTCGGGTGATGGGAAGGGGTAGGGGGTTAGGTTTGTGTAGGTTAGCCCAATTGACCAATCTTCCCACCAATATTTCAATATCCCTCCATGATATCATTGCGACAATGCCACATCCGTCGCCACCATTTTGAGTAAATTTGGCAACAGTGCATCATGGGGTGGTACATAGTTTACTCCACTATTGTCACACTGTGTATCCATAGCGTAGCCAAGAACGCACAAAAGCACTACCAAACTGGAATAGATTCACCTTGCCTGTTCCCAAGGCCTGTGGCTAAGACACTTTCTAATATTCAGTGTCTTTTGGGTTCTAGCTTTCAAGTCTTTCAGGTGTGGTAACCATAACAGTTTGTACGACAAGAACGATTGAAATGAGTCCTCACCCTCTTATCTGCAGAAAACTGACGTCTAGTCCTTGCATCACATGGCCCTAACCTTCATATTGTGAGTTGCAAATGAAGGTCGCCGGTGCAACACTGGAGGAGGAACAGAAAACAGCGAAATCGTCCATAAATAAGGAGACTGTACAGGATTTGTTGCCATAGATGTGGTACTGTTTACAGCTATGGCCAAGGGAGGTCTGCCGATGCCTCTGGTATGATCAGGTTGTTGACAGTGGACCAAAATGTCCCCACAGTCGTTTAATAAACAAAGTAAGAGCATACGTACTATCAGACCAAGTGTGTGATTGGATTGAGGAGTTCCTAGATAACAGAACGCAGCATGTCATTCTCAATGGAGAGAAGTCCTCCGAAGTAAGAGTGATTTCAGGTGTGCCGCAGGCAAGTGTCATAGGACCGTTGCTATTCACAATATACATAAATGACCTGGTGCATGACATTGGAAGTTCACTGAGGCTTTTTGCAGATGATGTTGTGGTGTATCGAGAGGTTGCAACAATTAAAAATTGTACTGAACTGCAGGAGAATCTGCAGCAAATTGACGCATGGTGCAGGGAATGGCAATTGAATCTCAATGTAGACAAGTGTAATGTGCTGCGAATGCATAGAAAGATAGATCCCTTATCATTTAGCTACAAAATAGTAGGTCAGCAACTGGAAGCAGTTAATTCCATAAATTATCTGGGAGTACGCAATAGGAGTGATTTAAAATGGAATGATCATATACAGTTGATGGTCGGTAAAGCAGATGCCAGACTAAGATTCATTGGAAGAATCCTAAGGAAATGCAATCCGAAAACAAAGGAAGTAGGTCACAGTACGCTTGTTTGCCCACTGCTTGAATACTGCTCAACAGTGTGGGATCCGTACCAGATAGGGTTGATAGAAAAGTTAGAGAAGATCCAACGGAGAGCAGCGCGCTTCGTTACAGGATCATTTAGTAATCGCGAAAGCGTTACGGAGATGATAGATAAACTCCAGTGGAAGACTCTGCAGGAGAGACGCTCAGTAGCTCGGTACGGGCTTTTGGTAAAGTTTCGAGAACATACCTTCACAGAAGAGTCAAGCAGTATATTGCTCCCTCCTACATATATCTCGCGAAGAGACCATGAGGATAAAATCAGAGAGATTAGAGCCCACACAGAAGCATACCGACAATCCTTCTTTCCACGAACAATACGAGACTGGAATAGAAGGGAGAACCGATAGAGGTACTCAGGATACCCTCCGCCACACACCGTCAGGTGGCTTGCGGAGTATGGATGTAGATGTAGATGTAGATGTGGAATCCACAATGAGAGCACTTGAGGGATGGTTACTGTAATGAATGTCATCAGTTGCTTTCCAGTAAATTGATTCTGGAGAGCAGAAAGTGAGGTCGATGGGTGAGGATGCTCCAGTAGCAGCCAAGAAATGAGTGAGCGACTGCCTGTGTTTGAGAATGCACAACCCGTCAGAGATTATGAGGTTCTCCAAGACTCGAATCCTTTCCAAGTGTAGTTCCAGCACCGCAGTAGTTAATGGGCACTCAAATCACCTAGTACTAGAAATAAACAGTGGAGGTGTTCAATGAGGGTGCAGAGAGCCTCAGAGACTATTACATCCAACAGAGGTACATACAGGTAGCAAAAAATGGTTCAAATGGCTCTCAGCACTATGGGACTTAGCTGCAGTGGTCATCAGTCCCCTAGAATTTAGAACCTAACTAACCTAAGGACATCACACACATCCATGCCCGAGGCAGGATTCGAATCTGCGAACGTAGGGATCGCGCGGTTGCAGACTGTTGCGTGTAGAACCGCTTGGCCACTCCGGTCAGCTACAGGTAGCAGATACTGATTCTCTGGCGCACGTGAAATTCAGCGATTACTATTTGTAGGTGGGCATCCAACGAGAGAGCAGAGTAGTAGTGTGTGTTATTGACAAACACAATAATCCCTCTGTTGGCTCTGTCCCCCGTCGGCCATCCTTTCGGTGGAGGCTACAGACCTTTAAGAAATGGGTGTCAGTGACTTAAAAGTATGTTTTTTGTTAACACAGGCACGACCGATATGGGCATGTTAAGAATTTCAGTTCCCCTATATGTGTTCTGAATACATTTAAGTTCCATTGGAGAATTGGGGCCATCTATCGTGGTTTGGACTTTTGTCCTGTCTTTCCACTGACAAAGGAAGCCGGTCATGGGTGGAGGCTCAGCCTTGGAGAGAGGATTTCGCCATTCCGACATCAATGTCTATTAACTCTACAGAAGAATCATGAGTGACGTCATAGAGGACGACGTCGACGTTCTCGGACTGTCTACTTCCCTACTCCGTCAGTGATAGATGCTTGGTCACTGATTTTTTCCATGGGTAGGCTTTGGAGCCACAATTGGAGCTGTGATACTGGTAGCACTGGACAGCATACCAGACTGTATCCTCCGAGGATCAATGTGCTCTGCGACATCGGCACCCACGGCGCTGTCTGAAGTTACGGATGGAAATACATGTGTGAAAAGTGCATTCACAGACTCACATACTAGTGCTCGCAGTAACAGCCCTCATCTGTGCAGCAGCATCTGATTTCTGCACAGGCTATTAAGAGGCGAAGCAACGAAGGAAGCGAATGTTGGGGGCTGCATGGCTTTATACATCTTTTAGCCCTCACTCTATGGGATTCAGTTCATAGATATAAGCTTTTGTGTCTTCAGTTCTTCAAGATAGGCGCCGCAGTCCCATCTCCAGATAGGATGGGCTCTAGACCAATTAACTCATTTCAATGGAGATGGACACACAACTTCTTCGTGGGTGGCCTTACCACATTTTCACACATTTGGCTTCACGTTTAGACCCAACAGTAGTATGCCAATAGCGCCTAGTATTTGAAACAATTGCGGGCATAAGGCCATATGTTAAGGCAAAGGAAACTTGTCTTAATGAGCTCAGGAAGTTTCGTGCTACTATTAAGGGAGTTAGATTATGTATTATCACCATCAACTCCCTTCATTATGTTTTCACGTCGATTATACTCGCTGCAGTCCACCCATCTTTGAGGTCCTACTTGGGAATGTCCAACACATCTCTGCACATCACTAAATTTTTGCTGTAATTCAAGGTTGTGTTAGCTTAGTCGAGATCGCATGTTCCACGTGGCATTGAGCTTTCTGGAGGCTCTTGGCTTGTTGAGAACTGTCGCTTCTTCCAAAAGTGTCCCGTTACATTGTCGCCTGACTGATTTTAAATTGCCAGCAATGCCTTCTAATCCCTTCGAAAAATAGAAAGGTAAAACTTTCTCGACACTGCCCTCTTTCCTTTTCACTATTAAAAACACATTCTGATTACCACTATGATTTTCTAAAAAGGGATCTTTTAGAGACAACTCTTGAATCAAGAACATTGTTTATATGAGCCCTCTCGTTTGATTGTGTGTTAGTACATTCCAGCAGTCTACCCTCTGGGAGGAGAACAAGAGAATTTCGAGGGTTCCATTTCTTTCCCATGAGCTGCTAGGGAAATAAAAGCCCACCTAGATCGATCTCCCCTTGCCTAGGTAAGCCTTATATACGGAAGTGTGGGAGGTTTCATAGAAGTTTCCCCCAACGACTGTTCCATCTCAACATCTGTACATCTAATCGAAACACAGAACACATTGACAATGAGGGGACTTTTATTGAGGTTTTTCCCATCCTCGCCATCGAGGCAGTCAAGTCAAAATCCTCATTTTCTGTGAGACGCAACGTTCCACCACCACCCCTCACAATGCGTCGAGCTTACGGTGAGGGAGGCCACGTTGCGCTTGGCAGTCCACAGCTCAAGAACCACGGGGTCGCCAGGCCCGCAACCAGCAAACGAATCATGAACTTCTGAGGGCTCTCACATCCAACTCTCTTAATGGCCAATGAAATTCGTAAAATAAGAACCAATACAGAGGCTTATCAACAACCATTATTCCCACACGCCATTTGCGAGTGGAATATGGTATGGGGATCTGTTAGTGGTATCAGAGGTACTCTCTCACACACAATTAGGTAGATTGAAGAAGGTGATGTAGCTATAGGTTAAGTATTTTACTACTGTGAAGGCTTTGTTTACAATGAACATGCAGCAGGTAAGTGGTGGATGCCCTAAAAACAAAAATTTATACGTGTAGACTGTCGCGATTAATGCTGACTGGGTTGCTAAAACGAAACTGCTTACACAGTCAAGCTGATTTAGGTGTATACTACTGTTCCTTTAAAAAGCAATTACTGTAATCTACTTAAGAACGTATCACCCATTTTTCATTAAATACGCTGACATTCTAGCTCGACAGAGTCTTCTTGATCTATAGCGAGAGAGCAATGCATTTAAATGAGGTTTCAGCTGTCGGCGACAATTCACAGCGTCTTCGACGAAGAACCAGCTAGATCCTCAGCGAACTGTACAATCACTACGTTACTCAAAGTACAAAAAGGAGATCATCGCTGTTCGTTATACTATTCTCAAGAAGAAAGAGTTATTACTCGGGTTAGGCATGACTAAACGTTTTGCAATAACTTTTTCGTCCCTGAATATAACTGAATCTTTCCGTGGAAAAACTTTAAGTACGATGAATGAGGTTAGAGTCGATAGAGGCAACAAGAATAAAGTTAACTGAGGTTATCTTCCGTAGATTTACTTCCGTTCCTCTTGTGAGAGCTAGTGTAAATTAACGCTAGCATAGAAGGTCAATTGGTGTCACTCAACTATCACAGGGAATAACGCGATATAATACAATTATGAAATAGACAAAACACGGATAAAATAGAAAAAGGTTCCTTGTTTCCACGTCAGAAGGTGTGGTGTGGATATAAAACCATGGACATCCATACGCAAAATGTTCAAAAGAGTACAACCGTACAGCATTTACTACTTCGAATCTTTAGTATGTGGCTTTAGCTCTGTATGTAAACTAACGTAAAATCTAACCATTATTTTTATTATCGTTACTTCGTACACGTAAAGAGTTTCATTCATATAACTCACATAAAACATTAACATGTAATAATGATTTCCAGAAACAATGTAAATAAAACCACCTGAAGATAGCACAAAAGGTGCTAAAAATGTTTGTGTAAAAGAAACTAATCAAACGGTGTGTAGCATAAGGCGGAATTACTCAACAACTACTGTGAGCTTTGGAACCCGTCTCACATTTGTTTCACTGCCACTTAAAACTGGAAGCTATTATATACATACACTTAAGTTATAGTGTACCAAAATTTCTACGCCAGAAGCACCTAAGGCTTGTGAAATCTCTTGTTGGAGAAAGAGTCCATGCATCACTGAGGTTTGTCCAGTCTGAAGCCGAGCAAAGAACACTTTCGTATTGGCGCTATGACAAGTCCGTACTGTTGGTTTACGACCGTTTACCTGCTGCATCTGCTGCTTCACTATCCTGAATCCGTACGTCTCCTGGTGCCCAGCAGAATAACACATCCTTTCTCTGCCTCTGTGCATGGAAAAGGGTGTCATGAATAATCTGAAGATACTTTTCGGCTGGATACATGTGATAAATAGCCTGAAGGGCACTTAGGAATCAGTATAGATGAGAGATTTGGTAGCACATAGCGCACTGTGTGGCTTCGTACCCGTGGTCTAGGGGTAGCGTCTTTGATTCATAATCAAAACGTCTTCGGTCCCAGGTTCGATCACCGCCACTGCCTAAATTTTGATAAGTAATCAGCATTGGCGGCCGAAGACTTCCGGCATAAGAAGTCAGCCTCATTCTGCCAACGGCCTTATCAAAGAGGGCGGAGGAGCGGATAAAAGTTCAGGGCACTGTCTTGTCCTAGGGGTGGGAAATTGCCCCTAAAGGCGGAAGAATCAGCAATGATCAACGACATGAGGATGCAGAAGGCAATGGAAACCACTGCATTAAAGACACGTAACATGTATCCACAGGACATGTGGCCTGTAGTTGAATAAGTGTCATGATGATCTCTCCATTGGCAAAAGATTCCGGAATAGTCTCCCATTCGGATCTCTGGGAGGGGACTAAATGGTTCAAATGGCTCTGAGCACTATGGGACATAACATCTGAGGTCATCAGTCCCCTAGAACTTAGAACTACTTAACCCTAACTGACCTAAGGATATCACACAACACCCAGCCATCACGAGGCAGAGAAAGTGCCTGACCCCGCCGGAAATCGAACCCGGGAACCCGGGGAGGGGACTGCCAAGGGGGAGGTCACCATGAGAAATATAATCACCGAAAGGATAACGTTCTACAAGTCGGGACGTGGAATGTCAAAGGGTTGAACGTGGTAGGGAAACTAGAAAATCTGAAAAGGGAAATTCAAAGGCTCAATCTAGATATAGTAGGGGTCAGTGAAGTGAAGTGGAAGGAAAACAAGGATTTCTGGCCAGATGAGTATCGGGTAATATCAACAGCAGCAGAAAAACAGGTGTAGGATTCGTTATGAATAGGTAGGGTAGAGGGTGTGTTACTGTGAACAGTTCAGTGACCGTGTTGTTCTAAGCAGAATCGACAGCAGACCAACACCGACAACGATAGTTCAGGTATACATGCCGACGTCGCAAGCTGAAGATGAACAGATAGAGAAAGTGTATGAGGATATTGAAAGGGTAATGCAGTATGTAAAGGGGGACGAAAATTTAATAGTCATGGGCGACTGGAATGCAGTTGTAGGGGAAGCAGTAGAAGAAAAGGTTACAGGAGAAAATGGGCTTGGGATAACGAATGAGAGAGGAGAAAGGCTAATTGAGTTCTGTAACAAGTTTCAGCTAGTAATAGCGAATACCCTGTTCAAGAATCACAAGACGAGGAGGTATACTTGGAAAAGGCCGGGAGATACGGGAAGATTTCAATTAGATTACATCATGGTCAGACAGAGATTCCGAAATCAGATATTGGATTGTAAGGCGTACCCAGGAGCAGATATAGACTCAGATCACAATATAGTAGTGATTAAGATTAGGCTGAAGTTCAAGACATTGGTCAGGAAGAATCAATACGCAAAGAAGACGGATACGGAAGTTCTAAGAAATGACGAGATACGCTTGAAGTTCTCTAACTCTATAGATACAGCAATAAGGAATAGCGCAGTAGGCAGTACAGTTGAAGAGGAATGGACATCTCTAAAAAGGGCCATCACAGAAGTTGGGAAGGAAAACATAGGTACAAAGAAGGTAGCTGCGAAGAAACCATGGGTAACAGAAGAAATACTTCAGTTGATTGATGAAAGGAGGAAGTAGAAACATGTTCCAGGAAAATCAGGAATACAGAAATAAAAGTCGATGAGGAATGAAATAAATAGGAAGTGCAGGGAAGCTAACACGAAATGGCTGCAGGAAAAATGTGAAGACATCGAAAAAGATATGATTGTCGGAAGGACAGACTCAGCATACAGGAAAGTCAAAACACCCTTTGGTGACATTAAAAGCAACGGTGGTAACATTAAGAGTGCAACGGGAATTCCACTCTTAAATGCAGAGGAGAGAGCAGATAGGTGGAAAGAATACATCGAAAGCCTCTATGAGGGTGAAAATTTGCCTGATGTGATAGAAGAAGAAAGAGGAGTCGATTTAGAAGAGATAGGGGATCCAGTATTAGAATCGGAATTTAAAAGAGCTTTGGAGGACTTATGGTCAAATAAGGTAGAAGGGATAGATAACATTCCATCAGAATTTCTAAAATCATTAGGGGAAGTGGCAACAAAACGACTATTCACGTTGGTGTGTAGAATATATGAGTCTGGCGACATACCATCTGACTTTAGGAAAAGCATCATCCATATAATTCCGAAGACGGCAATAGCTGACAAGTGCGAGAGTTATCGCACAATCAGCTTAACGGCTTATGCATCGAAGCTCCTTACAAGAGTAATATACAGAAGAATGGAAAAGAAAATTGAGAATGCGCTAGGTGACGATCAGTTTGGCTTTAAGAAAAGTAAAGGCACGAGAGAGGCAATTCTGACGTTACGGCTAATAATGGAAGCAAGGCTAAAGAAAAATCAAGACATGTTCATAGGATTTGTCGACCTGGAAAAAGCGTTCGACAATATAAAATGGTGCAAGCTGTTCGAGATTCTGAAAAAAGTTGGGGTAAGCTATAGGGAGAGACGGGTCATATACAATATATACAACATCCCAGAGGGAATAGTAAGAGTGGACGATCAAGAAAGAAGTGCTCGTATTAAGAAGGGTGTAAGACAAGGCTGTAGCCTTTCGCCCCTACTCTTCTATCTGTACATCGAGGAAGCAATGATGGAAATAAAAGGAAAGGTACAAGAGTGGAATTAAAATACAAGGTGAAAGGATATCAATGATACGATTCGCTGATGACATTGCTATTCTGATTGAAAGTGAAGAAGAATTAAATGATCTGCTGAACGGAATGAACAGTCTAATGAGTACACAGTATGGTTTGAGAGTAAATCGGAGAAAGACGAAGGTAATGAGAAATAGTAGAAATGAGAACAACGAGAAACTTAACATTAGGACTGATGGTCACGAAGTCAATGAAGTTAAGGAATTCTGCTACCTAGGCAGTAAAATAACCAATGACGGGCGGAGCAAGGATGACATCAAAAGCAATTTCTGAGGATGTACGTCTGGAGTACAGCATTGTATGGTAGTGAAACATGGACTGTAAGAAAACCGGAACAGAAGAGAATCGAAGCATTTGAGATGTGGTGCTATAGACGAATGTTGAAAATTAGTTGGACTGATAAGGTAAGGAATGAGGATGTTCTACGCAGAATCTGAGAGGAAAGGAGTATGTGGAAAACACTGATAAGGAGAAGGGACAGGATGATAGGACATCTGCTAAGACATGAGGGAATGGCTTCCATTGTACTAGAGGGAGCTGTAGATTGCAAAAACTGTAGAGGAAGACAGAGATTGGAATACGTCAAGCAAATAATTGAGGACGTAGGTTGCAAGTGCTACTCTGAGATGAAGAGATTAGCACAGGAAAGGAATTCGTGGCGGGCCGCATCAAACCAGTCAGTAGACCAAAAAAAAAAGTGCGCTGTAGTTGTCCAGGTGCACACGTCGCTCACGCTGCTGCATCTAATACTTCCATGTCCCACATTCTCTGCATCCAGGAGAGTTTCAAACGCTTCCCTAGACTTTATGAGTAAACATTCCTGTGAAGGAAGCTCTGGACTACGCTGGACTACATGTACTGGATGTGTCGCAGCGCTACTAGGACGTCCGAGCAGAGCAGAAAGTTTGTAGCTCGTGTGCCCTCATATCACATGTTCTCGAGCCACACAAATTACCTGAATTTCAAGATATGTCCGATACGCTTGATCTATGTGGACGTGTATTCGACTGCAGCAGATTCAATATTACAGGCGTGAATTATGTAACTGGACTAGTATCTCCTGTCTCGGCGAATCATTTTACTGTTGCCAACGGCGTAAATATCCAGGTGTGTTTCAACCCACAACACCAGGAAAAGCTAATATTAAAGACATTTTTGCTACACAATTTCTACAGCTACGTACATACTCCGAAATCCACCATACGGTGCGTGGCGGAGGGTATCTCGTACCACAACTAGCATCTTCTCTCCCTGTTCCACTCCCTAACAGAACCAGGGAAAATTACTGCCTATATGCCTCTATACGAGCCCTAATCTCTCTCATCTTATCTTTGTGTCCTTTGCGCGAAACGTAAGTTGGCGGCAGTAAAATTGTACTGCAGTCAGCCTCAAATTTTGGTTTTCTAAATTTCCTCAGTAGCGACTCACTAAAAGAACGCCTCCTTTCCTCTAGAGACTCCCACCCGAGTTCCTGAAGGATTTCGGTAACATTCGCGTGATGATCAATCCTATCAGTAACAAATCTAGCAGTCCGCCTCTGAATTTGCTTCTATGTCCTCCCTCAATCCGTCCTGATAGGGATCCCAAACGCTCGAGACGTACTCCAGAATAGGTCGTATTAGTGCTTTATAAGCGATCTCCTTTATAGATGAACCACATCTTCCCAAAATTCTACCAATGAACCGAAGACGACTATCCGCCTTCCCCACAAATGCCATTACATGCTGGTCACACTTCATATCGCTCCGCAATGTTACGCCCAAATATATAATCGACGTGACTCTGTCAAGCGCTACACTACTAATGCAGTATTCAAAGTTACAAGATTCTTTTTCCTATTCATCTGCATTAATTTACATTTATCTATATTTAGAGTTAGTAGCCATTCTTTACACCAATCACAAATCCTGTCCAAGTCATCTTGTATCCTCCTACAGTCATTCAACGACGACACCTTCTCGTACACCACAGCATCATCATCAAACAGCCGCACATTGCCATCCACCCTGTCCAAAACATCATTTATGTAGATAGAAAACAACAGCGGACCTATTACACTTCCCTGGGGCACTCCAGATGATACCCTCACCTGCGATGAACACTCACCATCGAGGACAACGTACTGGGTTCTATTACTTAAGAAGTCTTCGAGCCACTCACATACTTGGGGAACCAATCCCATATGCTCGTACCTTAGTTAGGAGTCTGCAATTTCTTCGTAGACATACGAAATTGTCGTATCAATGAAGTAAACACAGTTTTCCATGTTCCAGTGAGAGCTTGTTGAGTCATTTGCATACAATTATCCTAACAAGTTTTCATCAAGATGCTTTCCTTTCGGTATTATAAATCTTATTTTAATTGTTCTCTCATCGTAATGTTCTTCGTGATAGTATTCCAGTTGATAAAATGAAACATTGTATGGCGTGGCTGGCTGGGAGAATTCATTCCCTTATCGATAAGGGTGTTCATCCTCCGTGCCACACCGGTAGCCTTCCTTGCGGATATTTAAGAGTTGGGTCATAGTATTTGTAGAGTGTACATGAGTGCAATGGGTGCTTGTGTAATGTACTGTTGTGCTTTTGGTGTACTATGATGATGATGATGCTGAGAGGTGGAAGAGGGTAGAGCTTGGTGCCGCGACTTTGCCACCTCCTGTCGCACAGCATCGAGGGCAGCGCCGAGCATCAGGTGTCCATCCGATGGTCGGATCACCATCGTCCGTGTGACATGCCCTCAATTCACGAGACAGGATTTGGAATTAAACTGAGGACACCACCACAAAGACTGGTGACCAGGAACTTAACGCCTCCGCCTTCTTGTCCCTATGTCGAAAAGGTAAAACGAAAAATTATAAACTGCAAGCAGCGGGCCCGGACGGTCACCCACCCACATACTGCCAATCCGCTGCCCTCCAATGCTAAATTTGTGATCCCTCGATACCTCAGAACATGCCCTACCAACCGATCCCTTCTTCCTGTCAAGTTGTGCCACAAACTCCTCTTCCCCCCACTTCTATTCAATACCTCCTCATTAGTTATGTGATCTACCCATCTAATCTTCAGCATTCTTCTGTAGCACCACATTTCAAAAGCTTCTATTTTCTTCCTGTCTAAACTATTTATCGTTCATGTTTCACTTCCATACTTCCATACAAATACTTTCAGAAACGACTTCCTGACACTTAAGTCTATACTTGATGTCAACAAATTTCTCTTCTTCAGAAACGCTTACTTTGCCATTGCCAGTCTACATTTTTTATCCTCTCTACTTTGACCATCATCAGTTATTTTGCTCCCCAAATAGCAAAACTCATTTACTCCTTTAAGCGTCTCATTTCCTAATCTAATTCCCTCAGAAACACTCAACTTAATTCGACTACATTTCATGATACTCGTTCTGCTTTTGTTGATGTTCATCTTATATCCTCCTTTCAAGACACTGTCCATTCCGTTCAACTGCTCTTCCAAGTCCTTTGCTGTCTCTGACAGAATTACAATGTCGTCGGCGAATCTCAAAGTATTTATTTCTTCTCCATGGATTTTAATACGTACTCCGAATTTTTCTTTTTTTTCCTATACTGCTTGCTCAATATACAGATTTAATATCATCGGGGAGAGGCTACAACCCTGTCTCACTCCCTTCCATTTCATGCCCATCGACTCTTATAACTGCCATCTGGTTTCTGTACAAATTGTAAATAGATTTTCGCTTCCTGTGTTTTACCCCTGCCACCTTTAGAATTTGAAAGAGAGTATTCCAGTCAAAAAAGGTACATGGTTCTTACCTTCGGTGATCTGACGCGAAACTGTGTGTCCACCTTCGCACGTCTTTCGCAGAACCCACATAACAACTGTTTCATGTCAAACGGCTGCAGAATCATCGTGTGTACTCGATGCCGTTCTCGTTCACCTACCCGACTCACAAAACGGAGCTCTAAGGATTTACCATATGTCTACTTCAAAATTAGTTTTATTAAGCATTCACTCTACGGATAACTACATCAGAAATAATCTTAAATATAATAACCGAAGCATGATTTAAGTAATGAAAATCGTACCAGTCACTTACTTCTTGATGTCTAGCACAATTTCGAAAATTTGTGACTATTTTGAAGTGCACTTCTGCATGTGTTTCCATGAATGGGTGTGGTGATATTTGCATGTGTGATTTTCTGCCTCATCGAATATTAACGAAATTAAGTTAAAAAACAGAAGCGCTCACGAAACGCTGGAGTCTAATACGCCCAATCTCACTGCAGTTATGTCCGTTCTACGCAGTGTTGGAAATCTTGCCGTAAATTTGCATAGAAAATAGATTGTGTGTTACAAAGACGAAAATGTAAATGAAGTACTTCTGCAGGAAACTATATGAGTTTTTCGATTAAAGTAGGACCCAAATTCGTTTGGAACTAGATGCGTTTTTCGATTAAAGTAGGACACAAATTCGTTTAAAGTCTCACGGTATGGATGAGTGCATGGATATGTCTGCCGCACCCGCATATGAAAACGTTTTCTTTCGACGACATCTGTTTCGCTGGTCGCTGACACGATCTCCTAGAGACAGTACAGTTGCAGACAGTCACTTTTATGGGCAGGTGCGCAGTGCTCTTCACCCTCTCAGACGTACCTTCGTCGTAAGACATAGGTCTGTTTCCGTTCGATTAGGCCACCAAAAGTCAGCGTACAACCCAAACAGCGACGTATTAAACTGTGATCTTTAGCTTTAACTAAAAGTATCTTTTGTTAAGATCCGAAGCGTTTAAGGAAAGCGTAACAATGAACCACGTATTGAACATTCGACATTCTTTTTCATGGTATTTTATGCAAATGGGGAATTTCAGTGGTCTAAAAGAATGGTTCAAATGGCTCTGAGCACAGTGGGACTTAACATCTGAGGTCCTCAGTCCCGTAGAACTTAGTAGTTAAACCTAGTTCTTAAACCTAACTAACGTAAGGACATCACATATATCCATGCCCGATGCAGGATTCGAACCTGCGACCGTAGTGGTCGCGCGGTTTCAGACAGAAGCGCCTAGAACCACTCGGCCACACTGGCCGGCCGACCACTTTTTGTTTTGACGGATAATGCCCAGGAAAATTTGGAGTATGTATCGATAACCATTAAAATTTATTTCAATCTATTATTCACATGTGAATATTGTCGCATATCTACAAGATCAGCTTGCCACAAGTCATCGAGCCCTTAAATGATAAAATGCCTGCGAGGGTACGTTTTGCGTGCTGGCTTGTGCAGTTCCCGAACTACTGTTTCCATACTTATTCGATGATACCTCTCTCTCGAAGCTCCGAGATTATGGAAACAATCTCATTCGAATGAGCTGTATTACCTGCAGCAGCTGATGCCATGAGCAGCCATAGTCGATCTATTAGTTTCTTGGGTTCATCATAATAAGTATACTGCGAGATTCGGTTGTTCACTGTTTTAAGACCAATGTCAATATCATCCCCTAGAACTTAGAACTACTTAAACCTAACTAACCTAAGGGTGTCACACACATCCAAGCCTGCGGCAGGATTCGATCCTGCGACCATAGCGGTCGCGCAGTTCCAGACTGTAGCGCCTAGAACCGCTTGTCCACTCCGGCCGGCTCAGTGGTGTAATCTGTGTATAAATCTTTTCATTTAAGACACATTATCCTTGCATGTTTCGACATCAGCTTTCAACGTCGCTGCATCATTGGACATAATGCTGTTGATAAGTCATAAACGAGTAGTAACGTTTCGCTCTTTCCGTTCATGTCCTGCAGGTAGACGAAACAGCAGTAGTATTAGCTATGTCTACCTCTACAGGTATCCTCCACAAGCAACCTTGCGGCGTGTCCATGAGGCTTTACGAGACGCAGCTTATTATTGGTCACTTCTAGCCACTCGTCTTCCCGTCGACGCACGACTCTACCTCAACAGCGAGGCGAAAGCATACAGACAGACGGCACACCGAACTAACTGAGGATTGCGACACACCTAATCAGGCTGCTACATCTGTCCTTTCATACTGGCAGTACCCAAGTGCCCTGGCACACAGCAAAACGACACCTCCTTTCCCAGCCGTTATAGTCGGAGGAGAGTTCTCCGGATATTAAGGACTACTTTATCCGCTGTGTACAAACGTTGTAGAGAATGGATGGCATTCAGAGAAATGGAACAGACAAGGAATTTAGTACTCGAAACTCGACTCATCTGCTTGTGTGGTCGCAGGACCGCACATAATTCTACGTGGAACATAGAATGTCTTCAGGCAGTCAGACCTTGAGGATACGATCAGGGAAAACCACAGAGCAACCAACGGAGACCCCCTGCTTCGACTCATCCGCAAAGAAAGATGGAAAATAGTGGTGTTCAGTTAAAAATATTTACAGGATCACAATATCTCCAAAAAAAAAAAGTTTCAAATGTCACTGAGCACATCTGAGGTCATCAGTCCCCTAGAAAGTAGAACTACTTAAACCTAAGGACATCACACAATCACACACATTCATGCCAGAGGCAGCGCCTAGAATGGCTCGGCCACACTGGCCGACCACAATTTCTCCTGTACTGCACTAAATCTAAACTTACTCAAGGTCTGTGAGGTAACTAGGTAACCAGCTTGGCAGACGGTTAATAACCTAGGTTTATGGTTGTACTTGATTCTCCACAAGTGACTCCTGCCCAACGCCGATGTGATCCCAAACGGCAGGCTTTCGTGTGTGTGTGTGTCTGTGTGTGTGTGTGTGTGTGTGTGTGTGTGTGTGTGTGTGTGTGTGTGTGTTTTGACCTCACGGTCCCTCAACATTGAAATAATCAGCGCAGTTACACATATTAACAGAGGTGAACATGGATACAATGACTAAAACTGTTGTCAAGAAGTAAGCAGCCAACCTATAAAATGATACTCATCCGTTCACTACCACCTATCTCCCGTTCACCCACACTAGCAATGTAACTCACAGGCCTTAAGGCATTAGAAAAGGATGAAAGGTGCTGTGCTTGGGATCACAACACAAGTAAAACGACGGGAGAGATAAAATAACGGCACAGGGCTGACCATTTACAAAAAGAACATGGCTGAGCCATTCACCCTATTAATACACTACGAACAGCTTCCTAAAATTCTAGGAAACAAGTTGGACAAATAAAATAGAAAATTAATTTTCATCAACTACGTTCGCACGTCACTTAAAATACAGGGCAGATATGTTGGCAAATCTGCCGCTGCCCTCTAGTCTGAAAATAAAACTGTCTACAGGAGTGTGACGCCCAGTGTGTGCCACAAGCACCACCCGGTGGAGAGTCCTCTCGCCGGACCAAGAAACCCTGCATCACAGCGAAGTGGCCTATGTGAAGTCGAGTAAGGAGAATCTCGTCCCACATGCGTGGCTGGAGAGACATACGCCGCGGCCACGTAATGGGCTTTACTACACGGAAATTATTGTCTGTCACTTCCAGTCACCCGTCTTTCCATCGACTCATGACTTTGTACCTCAGCAGTGGGGTAATAGCATGCAGGGGATGGCGCTCTGAAATGACTGAGGATCACGACACGCCTCCTTCGTTGCTAGATCCGCCCTTTCGTTCCCGCAATACCCATGTGCTCATATACCCGGAAGAAAGACACCTCCTTCTCCAGTCGTTGAAGTTATAGGACCGCAGCCTGGGTATTCTGGAATACTTTTTCTGTTACGTGGAAGCGTTGCAGAGGCTGAAGGGTATTCAGAGAGTCGTAACAGACGATGAATTTAGCAGACGTAGAATATCTCAGAAGCTCCAACGCCATCAAGATCGCTGATAATTCGGTATCGAATACTACGAAATCTGGAAGCAACTCAATCTTGAAGACACGAACAAGGAAAGCAACAGAGCAGCCAACGGAATCTCCCTGTTTACAACCTTCCTTGGATACAGTTATACATAGTTGTGGTGCTCATATAAAACGTCGGGAAACAGCGAATTACAAAAAGAGTCAGGAGTACAATCTATCCTATAGCGTACTGAATCTAAAATACTCTGGACTTATGCATCACGATGTCAATCGGTTGGAAACCCGGATTTGAGCCTGTGTGTGCTCAACAACTACGGACTTAAGCACACACTTCGCGCAGATCTTCGTTATCAGCGGACGATTCGCAAGAAGATGTCTCATATCTGGAGGAGCATGAGTATGGTAGGCTGGTGAATCGGGAGTAGCGACGAACGTACCCGCCTAACACATCACGAGTAGGTGCTGTTGGACGGGATGTGGTGGTTGATCAGCCCCAGCACGAACTCTGGGTACTTCACTGATCCTGTAAGCGCACATGTCCATCGTGATCACCTCATGGTATACAGCTTCAGTGATCTTTAGACAAGAAGTTAGCACTAGAAAACTATTTCATATGTTCGAGTGCCCCAAAGGTCGCATAAAATTCTGCGTCGAAGAGAGTAAAGTCTCTAGGCATTCAGAGCTTGAGGACACGATCAGGGAACCCCTGCGAACAACCAATGGAGTCCCCCTTCGTCCCAACCATAAAGACAGCTGTACAGTTGCGGTGCACAGTTAAAATGTCATAAAATAAGGTATTAAAACACATGCAGATGTGCAATCTCTCATATAATCTAAAATTACTGTGCGCGTCTACAGTAACCAGTGTGGCAGGTGGCTAAAACCCTGTATTTGGAATTCTACTTGAAACACACCAAGTGACTCCAGCGCACACTGCACGTGGATCACAAACAGCACTGTTGCTCGTGTACCATTAGGGAAAAGGCGTTACAGAGGTGGACGAGCAACAGTATGGTGTGCAAGTGAAGTCGGGGGTGCGACGCACTTTCTTGTCTTACACACTGTAAGGAGTTACCGCCAGATGGTGAGCGGCAGTTCCCCAGGCTCAGCAAAGAGGCTGGATATCGTACTGATCCTGTAAACACCAGTCGCCAGCCTCATCACCTCAGGGTGGAGGCTGGATATCGGACTGATCCTGTAAACACCAGTTGCCAGCCTCATCACCTCAGGGTGGATAGCGTCAAAAATCTCCATTTAGGAAGGCCTCGGTGACTTGTAAAAAAAATGGTTCAAACGGCTCTGAGCACTATGGGACTCAACTGCTGAGGTCATTAGTCCCCTAGAACTTAGAACTACTTAAACCTAACTAACCTAAGGACATCACACACATCCATGTCCGAGGCAGGATTCGAACCTGCGACCGTAGAAGTCGCACGGTTCCGGACTGCGCGCCTAGAAGGTGACTTGTACACTGAGTATCCATAGTGTAGTCATGAATAAACAAAAGGCTTATAAAACTGGAGCAGACGCGCCCGCCTTTCTCTCCAGACCTGTGGCTAAGATACTTCAAAGCGTTAAGACCCTAACTAGCATGTAGTAAACACGAATGTTTGGAGTCAAAAAGAGAACCAAAAACAGCCTGGGATCGTTAAAAAGGGAGAATGGTATTTCACATACTCTATTCAGATGAATTAAAAATATAATGACAACGAATAAAAATGAACATACATCACCTCTGTAGAAAGTGTAGAATCAGTCTCTGCAGCCCACGGCTCCTGCCTCGTTACTGTACATTGCAACTGACGATATGCTGTGGCAACAATGGAGAAGGAATACAAAACCCCAGAGTCGTGCAAATATAAGGAGCATTATACAGGACCCTTTCCTGTATACGTGATATAGTTAGCTGTTATGGGAAAGAGAATAACACTTACATCACTTTCTTGAGGAACATCATTCTCTCCTTGAAATGATCCGACAGGTCGTCACCATCTCGGGATCTGAAACCGCGCATAGGCAGGAAAGACCATGTTAAGAAGAGGAGGTGACCGCAAAAGACGCATTGTTCGAGTAGCTCTAGAAAACTATCTCCAAGTAGTGTCATACGCCTTACTGATGTCAATGATATGCCGAGACAGTGATATCTATGCAGGAACGTCTGCTGCATAGTCGCGTGTTGTAAGGTCAGGTTGCCGACAGGGTATCAAGATCTCCTGAATCCACACTGAGAGCAGCTAACGAGTCGTATGATCGTTAACAACCAGACCATACGATGCTCACTTACATGCTCCACTTTCTTTTCTACACAGCTCGTTAAGGTGACGCTCCGGTAACTCTTGATATACGTACAGTACAATACTGGTTTGAGGAAACTGCCTCTCTCAACGAGCTGGGAAAGCTGCCTGCCTGCAGTTTAAGATTATAACATTCGAGAAGAATTTCCTTCGACGCTGGTGGCAAATGTCAAAACATGCACTACCAGCTCGGGTCATGACCGAGACCAGTAGCCGGCCGCGGTGGATGAGCGGTCCTAGGCGCTTCAGTCCGGAAACGTGCGACTGCTACGGTCGCAGGTTCGACTCCTGCCTTGGGCATAGATGTGTGTGATGTCCTTAGATTAGTTAATTTTAAGTTTTTCTAAGTTCTAGGGGACTCATGTCCAACGGCTTTGCTGCAGTAGTAACACCGGTTCCCGTCAGATCACCGAAGTTAAGTGCTGTCGGGCTATGCTAGCACTTGGATAGATGACCTTCCGGTCTGCCGAGCGCTTTTTGCAAGCGGGGTGCACTCAGCTTTGGTGAGGCAAACTGAGGAGCTACTTGATTGAGAAGTAGCGGCTCCGCTCTCGGAAACTGACATACGGCCGGGAGAGCGCTGTGCTGACCACATGCCCCTCCATATCTGCATCCAGTGACGCCTGTGGGCTGAGGATGACACGGCGGCCGGTCAGTACGGTTGGGCCCTCGTGGCCTGTTCGGGAAGAATTTCGTTTTAGTTGAGGGGACTGATGACCCCAGATATTAAGTCCCATAGTGCTCAGAGCCATTTGAACCATTTTTCGAGTCCAGTGTCACAAGTCATAAAGCGTGCAGATTCCAACTTCGACATGGCGGAAGGGGTGTTTTAAGCGGGATTTTGCAGTCCAACTTGCTTCTCTCTGCACCCACACAGTAGCGACAAGACACCACATCCTATCTCTCGTCGGCAGTAATCGCTGCAAAGTCCTCTGCCATCGGATAAGTGACGTCTACGGACATTGTTTGGAGACACGCTGTAACACTACTATCGATATTTCCTATAATGGCCTTAACTAACTTCATTATCTCTCTGACTTCTGTACTACCATGTTCTGTGATGGAACTTGGATGCAAATACTTTATTCATTACCTACGATAATTTATGTAATTGTAATTAATCTATGAATGTACTGTCAAAAGTAAGGTGCTGTAAAAGAATGAAAATGTTACATTTTGCTGCTTAATGAATAGGAAAATTAAAAACAGGGAAATTTTTAATCTGTTAAACGTTGGAGGAAAACTCCTCAGCAACGAAACAAGGCAGGCGTGAACAGAAAAGGCGGATTTGGTGGTCAAATTGAAAACTCCTATGTGACATGAGTCAGTCCGTGGCTAGCACGCAAAGAGTGCGCAACTTATGAACTGAAAGAGGCTAACGAACTGCAAGATTATGTAACATAGCCCCGGATGCGGCAGCAGTGCGCAGCTCTCTATTACGAAATTCGGTGGTAAGAAGAGAATTTTCCGAGCTTGCTACACAGGAAGAGCCATGCATACTTTTGCCACCTTTTTGGAATAGAACACGAGATCGCCGCTGCCACCTCCTTCATCTCAAATTATCAGTTAAGTATGCATAATTGCATGAACCAGTTATATGGTTTTGGTTTCCAGAATAAGTGCGTGTTCCGTAAATTTTGTGTTGAGTCACTTTGCTAGACAGGGTCCTACACCATGTGCTACAATGAATCCGAGTATTCTATTATACTGAACTGAAGTGCAATTATCTTCCTTATTTAATAAACTTTGTCGAGTTGCAAAGTACATAGTTATTTCGTGAGCATAAGTTTTGAAATACTACAAGTAATTTTCATAAATGGACTGTTAAATCATTCAGTTAAAAGATTTTTTTAAAAACATAATAGCATTTACAATTTCATGTGTTGTTTATTTAACAGTGTTATCATTTAGCAATCTTACTAAACTGTTCAGCCACGATCTGAATCTAACAATAAATTAGAGTCTGTGTCCCATGATAACAGTTGGGCCATATTTACATGTTACATTACAATAACAGCAATGAAGAATAAGCAGCTGGCTACAAATATTCAAACTATACTAGATTCAGTTCTCACATGTTCCACATAAGTCAACACACATGGTTAAATTTCTTTATGAACCGTGCTTGTCCTGTGTACAACTCTGCCTAATTAGGCTGGCAACCGTTCCTTTGCACGCACCTGCAGTTCACTTGATTACTAAGAGAACTTTGGTTCGATTCCCAGTTATCTTACTACTGTTTCCTTTCACTGGAAACCTTAGGTTACCACAGACGGTCACCGCCAGAAAAACGAAAATACTTTCACAGGAGAAACATTATCGGGGTATTCGGGATATTACCACGTTAAAAGTAGCCATAGCGTTATACGTACCTTTTTACCTGACGAGACTTACTGGTGTTGTTGGGGGAAGGGTGTTACATGGGGCCACGTGTGACAGGATATTCGTTAGTTTCTTACTCAATAAAATACGAAAATACGGATCATAGCATATGTACCAGGCGTGAAATAAACGTATTACGAGCACTGACTGTCCAGCGGCACAGACATGCAGTAAATTCAGTAAAACAAATTACATCAAATATTACGGAAGTTTAGAAAGTAATGTGTAAATTCTAATCAGTCTTAAATAGATACCAGAACAGTAGTCGACCAAAGCGAACAGAACGACACAGTACATTGGTGTACCAAGAAACATCTTGGAGCCCGATAGCAGTTACCGAAGCTACGGAACGGCAGATGGGTTTCGTAGTATACCACACATTTAAATGATCAGATTCAGGTGATTAGCCTGTCACAAAGATAACAGCGACTAAAGGACGGAAGAAGTGAGAAAGATAAGGTGCAAGATAGCGGTTATGAGAACGAATCTGACGATGTGTTCAGTTCGTCACAGATACCGTAGAAAAAGAGCCGATTAAGTAGCATAAGCTAGAATCAGAGCATGAAGATGTGGTAGAGTAAAACAGTGAAAAACCTTTGAATGTTAATGACGTGTTAAAATATTATCTATACAAATTAAAACACAAGGTAACAATATAACACTCAGTTTAAGGCACAATTTAGTGGTTTTGGTAATTAACTCAGAACAAATATTAGTGACCTGAATAATCAGCTGAAAGTACAAAATCAAATGAAAATAGTGTGTGTAACCAGGGCCGATTCTAGGAGTTTTAGGAAGTGGGGAAAGCATAAATTTGCCGTCCCTTCTTTCACCGCCTCTCATAAGTATCAAAAATTTTTGAGAGTAATTTGGGTAATATATTTCTAAATAAATGTCAGTATCTGACAACATTAACTTATTTTATTAAATGAATTAAGGTAAAAGAAAACAAACATAAACAATTTTAAAATATACAAGAATATACCGTAAATCTCATACAATAATCAATTTAAAACTTCGATTTCCGAGCTTTTTTGGCTGCAAAATCATTTATGATAACATCATAGTTTATGGAAGCACCTCGTTTGTGCTCTGTGGAGATTTTACAGAGATTTGTTAATATTTGATGAGCAGTCACGCTCCTCAAATGATTTTTAATTAGTTTCAGCTTGCTGTAACTTCTTTCTCCAGAGGAAACAGCAACTATTATTCTTAAGGCTGGGATACCCCTCTGCCAATTTATTTTTATGAATGCAGGGGCACTTTGCAAGTCTCTCCATTACCAGGGCACAGTGTTTGAAACTTTCAATTTCAAAAATAAAGTCTTCTTTGTTTACTTCTGCTACTTTGCCCTTTAATTCCTGCACTTCCACTTCTGGAATTTGGACTCCGCACAGAAAACTAAATTTTGCACTAATGTTTGTCAGCGCAGTAAGCCGAGTACTCAGCTCCAATATCACTCTGTCAATTATTTCTAACAGGGACAGCCTGAACAAATCTTCCTGTGAATGTTTGCATACTTCATCCCCGCAAAGCTCATCGGTCATTTTTCTTTCTTCTGGTCCTTTTCTCTGAGAATACTGTTGATCCCTCTTTATCTTCTACTAGCACTATGGCCTCAGAAATAGCTACAGATGTACAAGAGTCTCTGGAAGTTTCCAGAAAGTTCAGAAGGCATTGAATATTTCGAACAGCTTTATCAATTGTAAGGTCTTCTCTTGCAGAAACTGATTAACGTGATCTATTTTTTTTTTTTCAATATTGCATACCAGAAACGAGTTAAAGCAATACATTTCAGTTTTTATTTATTCTGCAATGTGAACATTTTTGTTAAATGATTATAAAATTATGTGCATTCTTACTTCAAACAACAAATCGTTTCTTTTTGTAAATACCTTTACATTTGGTGTGCATGAATTTTCAGGATCACTTGTGTGTTAATTACTACAGGTAGCTTGTAATCTGCAACGAAACGATGTTGATGAGAATTTTTTTCTGCTCGGAGTTAACCTATCTTCTAGGATGTAATACAGTTTTTCGTGGTGTTATCCCGGCTATATTAGTTTTTACTTACGTGTGGCAAGTACTTCCATTCTCCGCATAATGCTGAGGTGTGGTGTTGCACACGTAACGATAACAAGTATTTTTCACAAATAACGGAGCAAAACACTTTTCACTTCTTGGATGTAAGGTCCGCCAGTAATGCAAAACCCGATTTTTCTCAGTACCCAAACATGTTTCGGTACCACTGTGCCATTATCAATGGGTATTCTTTTTTTTTATTATTCTGCAATGTGAACATTTTTGTTGAATGATAACAAAATTATGTGCATTTTTAGTTCAAACAACAGAGAGTTTCTTTTTGTAAATACAAATACAAATAGAAATAGAAATACAAATAAAAACAGCACAAACAGATAAAGTCTACACACACACACACACACACACACACACACACACACACACACACAGATAAAATGCAAACAAAATTCAAATTTGACGCCGAACTCTCTGATGAACAAATGAACACTGACCGGACTGGGACACATAACAAACCACAATCACTCTGTGTTCTGGTGTAGTGAAAAGCGTTTTACTACTTTGTTTTGTTATAGTTACGTATGCATCACAACATCTCAGCATGATGCGGAGAATGAACGTGCTTGCCACACGAAAACGTAAGTAAATACGAAAATTGGCGCGAAAACATCGCGTAAAACTAAATTATACTCTAGAACATAGGTTAACTCTCAAGAAAAAGAAACTTTCTCATCGTTTGGTTGCAGATGACAAGCTAACTGTAATGATTGATATAAAAGTGGTCCAGGAAATTCATGCTCACCAAATGTAAAGGAATGTACAAAAAGAAACGCTCTGTTGTTTGCACTAAAAATGCACATAATTTTATAATCATTTAACAAAAACGTTCATATGCAGAATAAATAAAAATAGAAAACCTACTGATGATGGAACAGTGGTGCCGAAACACGTTTGGGTACTGAGGAAGCAGTGTTTTGCTTAACTGGCGGACCTCACATCCATAAAATTGTAACTGTAATCACGGCCAATACAAGGAGCTGCAAATAAAAAAGATGGACACTTTTAACTTGACCAGAACACAGCATGATTGTGGTTTGTTATGTGTCCCAGCCCAGTCAGTGTTCAGTTTTGTGCACCAGAGAGTTCGGCGCGAAATTAGAATTTTGTTTGCATTTTATCTTTGTGTGTGTGTGTGTGAGTGCCCGAGCGCGCGCGCGCGCTCGGTTGTGTATGTGTGTGTGTGTGTGTGTGTGTGTGTGTTTCCTGTGCGCTTCGTAGCTCTGTAAATGGTGCGTCTTTGCAGATTTTAGATTATCCATTTTTCGTGTGTGTGTGTGTGTGTGTGTGTGTGTGTGTGTGTGTGTAGACTTTATCCGTTTGTGCTGTTTATATTTGTAAAGTTCCTTTAATGTGTTAAATAGTGTGCCCTTACAGTGTGTAGTGTATTCGCTTAAGACCTGTTTTCCTTCTGTTATTGCCTTCTATATATAGAAGATTTCCTCAATGGTCAGATTGCTGTATAGGTTGTGGTTGGGTTTTAGTATTCTTAGGTCTGTTTCTTTTGTGGTTGGGTGGTGATTGTTGGCTACAAGGTGGTCATCAAATGTGCTAAGGGAGCTGTTGCTTTTTAAAGCTCTGAGATGTTCTGAATATCTTGGTTTGAAGTTTCTGCATGTTTGACCTATGTATACTGACTGGCAAATGTTGCATGTGAGTTCTACTTTATTCATTTGACACACATTACAAGAGCAAAGAAAACCTTAAAAACAGAGAAGGCCAAACATTAATTTTAGAACTTAATTCCCGGATAAATGAGCCATTCAATCTCACGTCTAAAGGGCAAAACAACTTCAATTTAAGACCGGCTCAAGGCCACTCACTTAAGATTCAAAAAGAGGATTTTGAATTTAAAAAGGGAGAAGGCCTTATCTGAAAACATTTCTCTAAATAAGACTGAAGGCCAAAACAATTTCACACCTTAACGGCAAAACAATTTTAATTTAAATCGGCTGAAGGCGAATAACTTAAGACTCAAAAACAGGAATTTGAATTTAAAAAGGTAGAAGGCCTTATCTTGAAACATTTCTCTAAATAAGACTGAAGGCCCAAACAATCTCACGCCCTAAGGGCAAAGCAACCTTAACATAAAACAGGCTGAAGGGCCAGTAACTTAAGACTCAAACACAGGAATTTGAATTTTAAAAAGCAGAACGCCTTATCCTAAAATTTCTTTAAATCAGCCTGAAAGCCCAAACAGTCTCAGACCTTAAGGCTGGGAGCCATATATAAAAGAGCACATAAAAGGACACATAAGAAAAGGCAGCACATCAAACGCGACTCAGAAGTTTTCAAGGGTCGGCCTCGAATTCGAACACTAACGCTCGCTTAGGTGAGACAGGCAGTCGGCCCGACCATTGTCACTCCGGCGGACAGCCAACGGACAGGATAACTTCCGCTCCACCCAACCAGCACAAAACAGAGAGTTAAACTGCACAACGCAGAAAGTATCGGCGCCCACCACGAATTACACATTCAGCTGTCAAACTATACACGCCGTGCTGGACAGCCACAACGCGACGAGGAAAATACACTGCCAGGATTTATGTCAACGCCCAGGGCAGGTAAACGGAACGTGAACGTACACAAGCCAGAAGATTCCACTGGTGCACTTCAACTAAAAAATAATCAAGTTAAGTTAAACTCCACAGGAGGGCTGCTAGAATTTCGCCAACTTAAAAACACAAGTTGTTGCTGGCGGGAATGTCCCAACAGCCCACAGCGAAATTCAAACGAGACAGTATGAACAGTTGGGGCTGGCTAGTAGATTAAGTAAAGACTGGACGTTCGTGTCCGGGATCGGTGAGCCACGGACCTTGTCGCAATGGATACAGCCCCTCATGCTCCACTCGTGCGTGACCGCCGCCAGCGGCCCCCGGCAAGACAAGCGCCAAAGAGACTTCCTCGCTGCTCCACGCCAACCGACCAACTGCCCCCACACGGCACAGCCGGAAACTATAATCACGAGGCCAAAAATAGTAAAAGGGTGCGAATATCGATACACGCTGCTATTCCCACTCACAGAGAGAGTAGATAACATTATATTCGTGATAATCGCAGGAGATTAACCACAGAATAGCAACCAAGGTTTAATGCAAAGCATAACACGAGCCAGCCACGGCTCAGTAATGTTATCTTGTACCATCAGATGAAGTAATGTCATAACGAAACCCTGAAGTACACACTGAACCAAGAAAGAAAGAACCATATATGTCATATACTACCAAAAACGGACTGAAGTCGCTCAAGTATTTCAAACCCCAAACGGAAGAAAGCCGCCAGTTATGATTAAAGCATATGTAGGCCACATCCCTTGGAATAAAATTTGATGTCTTTATGATTTGTGGAGCTAGGATCAGGAAAATGTAATTATTCCTTGTGCAGTAGCAGGTAGTGCTAACATAATTGGAGGGTGTGCGGTAGTTTTATTTCAAAATTTAAATATATTTACAATGGACGGTTCGAAGTGCAAGGAACTCCCCACACTAACGCGTACTATGTGGTATACCAGAAATCAAAGAGGCTTTTAGGTGCTCGTAATATATTGGACTTGAAACAGTATGTCTACAGAATAGAATAAAAAGGAGCACCTCTTAAAACATGTAGTGAATAATATGAACTATTTTATAAGACATTCATTTTTCTTAAAAAATATGTTTTGTAAAAGATGATATAATGTTGTAAAGACCTGCTGTTATAGTTTCACTATTATATTTCTATAGAAATAAATGGAAGTTCCAAAACAGTGAAATGACATGCTGAAAGACTGTAGTGCATAATTTGTTCTAGTTTGATAAATTGGACTGCCAACATGCGAAATAGACAGCATAATTTCTTGTTAAGTGTATAGAATAGTAAAGGGTGTTTCAAAAGGACTGACAAAAATCTGAGTGGTCAGCCAAGAGTTCCGTTGGTAAAACAAGGTTTGTAAATAAAGGTGTTGGAGTGGACTTCCTGAAATACTGAAAAGGCAGTGAGAAAGATTATGCTTATTGTTAACAGTGTTGTATTACTTTGTTGAATTGCATAAAGAATTAATACAGCCAAAAACATCTATCTGCTGAAAGTAAAAATCTTTTCTAATTATTTTCTATGCACACAAGCTGAAAGTAAAAGGTTCAGTAGTATTTTTGACAGTGTAAAAAATTTGAAAATCAGCTATCCATATTGCCAAGAAAGCAAAATAAACGAACTGCTTAAAAGCTTAAAAGTTTCTACGCTGAACAACAGTTAAACAATGTCTGTGTAAAAGTTTTTCTCATACTTAATCCCTTGTATTTATGCATTAAGTGTTCTATTATTTATGTTTCGTTATCATGTGGGCGTAAAAATAACTATTCAGTACTCTGAGTGACAGAGATTTTCTTCTCCACGCTAAAATGTTATGTAAATACGTCAGGTATCTCTTGCGTGAATGAGGTGATACGACGTTCTTTAGTTTTGTATTGTTATTTATGTAAAGTGAATGCTGTTGTGACGTGATTGTAACTTTCTTTTTCGCAGCAAGTTGTTTAGGTTGTTACAGATGTTTAACTGATGAATCCCTAACACGAAACATCACTGGAACATGGGGCATATGTAACACTATTATCGATATTACCTACAAAGGTCTTAACTAACTTCTTTGCCTATCTTTACTTAGTCTGACTTTCGTACAACCACATCCTTTAATGTAACATCGACGTAAATATTTTATTCCTTATTTACGATAATTTATGCAATTGTAATAAATCTATGAATGTACTGTCAAAAGCAAGCTGCTGTAGAAGAATGAAAATGTTACATTTCACTGGTTCGAACACAGTAGATTAGTAATCATGTAACAACTGGAGGGGAAGTCCCTCCGCAACGGAGTAAGGTAAGCGTGAACAGAAAAGTTAGATTTGGTGGTCGAACTGAAAAGCCCCTTTGTGGCAAAGAATGAACACCTTAGGAACTGAAAGAGGTGAGAAGAAATTCAACATTATGTAACACAGCCTGGATGCGGAGGTGTTGCGTCTTATTATCCATGGCATAATTTGGTCAGCTATGTACTACGAAATTCGTCGTTAAAAGGAGAATTTTCGAGGTTGTTGCACAGGAAGAACTGTGGATACTTTTAGTGCCTTTTTTGAATAGCACTGGAGATCGACACTACCACTACCTTCATCTCAAATTATCAGTTAAGTACTGCATAATTGCATGAACCAATTGTATGGTTTTTGTTTCAACTATAAGTGCGTGTTCTGTAAATTTTGTGTTGAGCCATTTAGCTAGAGAGGGTCCTACGCCATGCGCTATGATGAATCAGAGTATCCTATTTTACTGAACTGAAATGCAATTGTCTTCCTCACTTAATAAACATTGTCGAGTTGCAAAGTACATACACTCCTGGAAATGGAAAAAAGAACACATTGACACCGGTGTGTCAGACCCACCATACTTGCTCCGGACACTGCGAGAGGGCTGTACAAGCAATGATCACACGCACGGCACAGCGGACACACCAGGAACCGCGGTGTTGGCCGTCGAATGGCGCTAGCTGCGCAGCATTTGTGCACCGCCGCCGTCAGTGTCAGCCAGTTTGCCGTGGCATACGGAGCTCCATCGCAGTCTTTAACACTGGTAGCATGCCGCGACAGCGTGGACGTGAACCGTATGTGCAGTTGACGAACTTTGAGCGAGGGCGTATAGTGGGCATGCGGGAGGCCGGGTGGACGTACCGCCGAATTGCTCAACACGTGGGGCGTGAGGTCTCCACAGTACATCGATGTTGTCGCCAGTGGTCGGCGGAAGGTGCACGTGCCCGTCGACTTGGGACCGGACCGCAGCGACGCACGGATGCACGCCAAGACCGTAGGATCCTACGCAGTGCCGTAGGGGACCGCACCGCCACTTCCCAGCAAATTAGGAACACTGTTGCTCCTGGGGTATCGGCGAGGACCATTCGCAACCGTCTCCATGAAGCTGGGCTACGGTCCCGCCCACCGTTAGGCCGTCTTCCGCTCACGCCCCAACATCGTGCAGCCCGCCTCCAGTGGTGTCGCGACAGGCGTGAATGGAGGGACGAATGGAGACGTGTCGTCTTCAGCGATGAGAGTCGCTTCTGCCTTGGTGCCAATGATGGTCGTAAGCGAGTTTGGCGCCGTGCAGGTGAGCGCCACAATCAGGACTGCATACGACCGAGGCACACAGGGCCAACACCCGACCTCATGGTGTGGGGAGCGATCTCCTACACTGGCCGTACACCTCTGGTGATCGTCGAGGGGACACTGAATAGTGCACGGTACATCCAAACAGTCATCGAACCCATCGTTCTACCATTCCTAGACCGGCAAGGGAACTTGCTGTTCCAATAGGACAATGCACGTCTTCATGTATCCCGTGCCACCCAACGTGCTCTAGAAGGTGTAAGTCAACTACCCTGGCCAGCAAGATCTCCGGATCTGTCCCCCATTGAGCATGTTTGGGACTGAATGAAGCGTCGTTTCACGCGGTCTGCACGTCCAGCACGAACGCTTGTCCAACTGAGGCGCCAGGTGGAAATGGCATGCCAAGCCGTTCCACAGGACTACATCCAGCATCTCTACGATCGTCTCCATGGGAGAATAGCAGCCTGCATTGCTGCGAAAGGTGGATATACACTGTACTAGTGCCGACATTGTGCATGCTCTGTTGTATGTGTCTATGTGCCTGTGGTTCTGTCGGTGTGATCATGTGATGTATCTGACCCCAGGAATGTGTCAATAAAGTTTCCCCTTCCTGGGACAATGAATTCACGGTGTTCTTATTTCAATTTCCAGGAGTGTAGTTGTTTAGAGCGCAAAGTTTTGAAACACTCCAAGTAGTTTTCATAAATGGAGAGTCAAATGATTCAGTTCAATTTTTTTTAGATAATAGTGTTTACAATTTCATGTGTTACGAAGTTAACAGTGTTTCCGTTTTGTATTATAACTAAACTGTTGAGCCACGGTCTGATTATACAGAGAAATCAGTTTCTGAGTCCCTACGATAATGGATGGGCCACATTTAATTGACGTATTATAATAACAGCAATGAAGAATAAGCAACTGGCTACAAATATTCTAACTATAGTAGATGCAGGTCTACATGTTCCACATGAGCTAAATAATGTAAAAAAGTAAATTTTCCTTGAGAATGCAAAACTAATCAGTACAAAATATTGAACCCCTTAGAGACTATTTCAATAGTAGTAATTTCCTAGAAGTAAACTAACAACAGAGCTCTTGTTCAAGTCAGTAGTGCTTTAGAATTAATAATCATTTACCTATAATTGCCATCTCCGATAGCTGAGTAGTCTGCGCGGCGGTCTGTCAAGCCAAGAAGCCCGGGTTCGATTCCCGGATGGGTGGGAGATTTTCTCCGCTCAAGGACTCGGTGATGTGTTGTCCTCATTATCATTTTATCATCATCAGTGGAAGGGAACGGGAAACCACCACTGGAATCACTTCCCTAGAGGCCTTGCGGGATTAGCCAATTGGTCCAAGGCGCTGTTGCCATAGACTGTGTGGCTGGTTCTGGCGAAGGTTCTAGTCCTCCCTCGGCCATGGGCGTGTGTTTGTCCTTAGGATAATTTAGGTTAAGTAGTGTGTAAGCTTAGGGACTGATGACCATAGCAGTTAAGTCCCATAAGATTTCACACACATTTGAACATTTGAACTTCCATAGCCGCTAATGCCGTGGACCTCTCTGACGATGCTTCCCCCATGACAAGACCTGCCATAAGGCAGAACACAAAGCTTTTTTACCTATAATTATCACTATCTTCCTACTGTTATGTAAAGATAGTGAGTATTCTCGAAAACCTGTTGTTGTCTAAACGTATTAATTCTCCCCCTATGTAGTTCAAGTAAATCACTGGAACATTACTTGCTAAATTATGTTAGTGTCCTCTATATTATCAGGAAAACAGAAGTTTAGTGTCAAATAAAGTCAACCTACATAGTTGACTTCCTTTACGAACCACGCTAGTACCGGGTACAGCTCTGCCTAATTGTACAAGTGACAGTTCCTTTTCACGCAGTTTCATTTCGCTTTATTACTTGGTTCGATTCCCGTTTATATTGCTACTGCTTCCTTTCACTACAAACTTTTAGAGCAACCAAATTCGTTGGATACCTTACTACTACACACCGTCACGGACACAGAAATAAAAATTCTTTCTCAGGAGTAACATTATCCGTATATTACTATGTTAATAGTAACCAGTAGTGTTATACGTGACTGTTCCCATGGTAAGACTGAGTCCTACTGTTGGAGAAAGATTATATAACCCTTGTTTGAGCATTGCTGGTATTGGTATAGAAGTGTACAGTACTGCCCGACATTGAAAATAGGTACAACATTCTGCGTTATTCTTGTCAGAACAACATATTTTATGTAATGATAACTCAATTTCACTTAATAAGCCGAAGCCGGATACCAATGTATGAAAGAAGGACAATTTATTTATTTAATTGATCACATGTGCACTCCCACAAAGTAAATCCCTATATCGAATTTGGTGAGATGTGCGAAATGAATGAATGCATGGTCGTCTGCTAAACGCAGATAGTGAATGGGCAACATATGATCACCTTTGAGACGGTCCTTTGGTCACCTTTGGTGGAACCAAAGAGATGAAATTTACCTGTGCTTTGAGCGCCTGAAATGTGGCTGACCAATACGGTAACAAGGTGCCCCCCACCTTGATGGAGATGCCAGCTGACCTGAAGAACGGACATGTTTCAGCACTCTGGCGCTGGATCTTGTGTTGGTAAGACCAGTCTTAAGTGTGCTCCGTAAAGACAAAACACTGGAGAGAATGGTATGCATGTGGAATACTTAAGAGTAGTTCGGAATAATAATTTCTCTATTTCAGGAAATTTTGTGGGAGTATTAAATGTCAGGCAGGTAATATTAAGGGGATCGTAGTAGTCTTCGGAAGTGACCAACGGTCACAATGAAATCACGTATAGCAATAAGTTGAAATATTTCCGAGTGCTTAAGTTAAGCTGAATTACTGGCGTGTGTACTATAAGTTGGAAATATTTAAGAAACGGCGGGTGCAGGACTTGAAATTAGAGACGAGCACTTCCACATGGTGAGTACTGGGTGAGTTTCAATCTGTCTATGAGACAAAGGATAAAGAGAAGTACCCATCATGGTATCAGTTGAGGACTCGCGTGTGTGACGAATACGTTCTTAATATTACTTTGCTTGTTATGATTCCGTGTGACGTTTGATTCAAACTATAATACTCTGAGAGTGAAGCAAGGTGAGTCAGCCGTCCATCCAGCAACGCCAGTTGGCTTGCATTGCACAGGAGAATGTGCACATATCCTCCAGAGTTCATAGTAGGAAAGAAAAATTACGAAGTGGGGCAGTGTTGTGTCAAACTGGGATGAATACTAATTGAAAAGGGAAAGCTGAAAGTGATGTGATTATAATGTTGTGACTGTTCCTTGTGTTGTATTCCATGTTGCCAGTGTGGTGCATTTCATGTAATTTAAGTATGTGTGTTTTGCATGGGAGAGTAGCAAGATAGGTTCAGAGGCAGTGGGTTATGCATGTTCCTTTTTGTACCGCTCGGTCTGGAGGAAATTTTCGTGATGATGGGTGTAAGAGTCAAAGTGTGAGATACAGCAAAAGATCCACTACCCTATCCAGAAAGCGCACTGTAGTGTTAGATAATTACGAGACCATAAGATATCGAATTACCAATGTAAAGCCGTGCCCACTGGGCGGAGTTTCTCATGTGTAATTGTTGTAGAAAATGTAATGGTGTGTTTAGGTTATAGAATTTATTGGAATAAAAAAGGTAGTGAAAAGAAAAAGATTGGTGGCCTTTTCCTTCGAATAGTATTTTGTTATGATACCCAGAATTTATAATGTGTGAACCATTCATATTCAGTGCGGTGGCCACGTGCTGATCAAAGGCGTTGGGTAAGAAAGAAAATGTGGTGTTGCCAATGCGTAGTGAACAGTCAGAGTTGTGTAAATTCCTAATAGTCAGATGTGCGTTATCCGTTTCCGTTTCGTAATATTCAAACAGGAGAGTAATATGTAACTTAATTGTGAGTACTAGAGCACATGTTACTCGATAAATAAGAATGAAGCACTCTCTTGGCAGACCACTCATCTTGCAGGCCTGACTGCTTGATGCCACAGTATGAGCAAGGCATGTGGGTGCCTCTCAGGTAAACAAATGTGCTTACCAGAAATCCTCCTGGCGGCTTCATACGGTTTTGCAGAAGACGTGGAACGATGATGGAGTCCAGTACAGCTTCCGAAGGCGTTCTCCTGTTGTCCTTAATTATATGTCGAGCTTTGGCTCTTGTGACCCAAAAAGTTGTAAGGTTGCCTGCTGCTGGGAGATCCGCCTATGAACAGACTGCCTCCTGAGAACTTTGGGATCTATACGTCAGCATCGTGATGCATCACTCGTCTGATGTAGTCCACTCATTCCTGGACGCTGTTGAGGTGTTCAAACAGCGTCCAGTTAGCTTTGCTGACCATCCATTTTGGTGTAATCTGTGCAAGAGCAAGTAATATTTCATGCAGTAGGTGGACCCACAGTGTGAAGTTGTCACTGGAATAAAGGTCATTAGATTGTTCTCATTGCGCTGATTCTGCAAACACTGGAGAGCAGAAACGGAAGTCGATGTCTGAGAATGACCAATTAGCAGCCGAGAAATGAGTGAGACTGTGTGTGATGAGGATGCACAGCTGCTGAGACATAGAGTTTCTCCAAGACTCGGCCTGTGGGGTTGTATAGTTTGTACCCCTGAAGACATTATGGGCATTGAAATCAACTAGTGGGAGAAATGGACTGTGGAGTTATTCAGAGTTCACAGAGTATCGCAGCTTGCAGGGGTAAGTACTGGAAGCAGATAGTGTTCTTCCAACCTGCATGAACTACAACACGTACTGCTTGGAAGTCATGGGCCAAGGTTACAGCAGAGGAATGGTGAGTGCTACGACAAAGACTTCAACACCTCCGATGGCTGTTTGCCTAATATGGTTAACCGTTCGATAAAGGGTATAGCCCCATAGCACAGGGTCGTCAGTGACATTGAACTGCGTTCCCTGTAAACACAAGCACAGGGGTTGTTCCTATGCCAGAAGTTTCAGTTCCTCCACATGAATGCTGCTCCTATTCATGGTCCACTGTAGTATGGGAGTTATTTGTTAAGTGGAGTTATACTTTTACCTGTCTTAACGAAGGGGTGGGCAGCCAACAATGACTTGAGTTTCAAGCTTAGATCACAATGGTCGCCCTGGATATCGGCACATTTCATCGGCTCAGAAGCAGAAGTGGTAGAATCTTCAGCTCGAATGACATCGATATAGTCTGACGATCTGCAAACTTTTTTTCGCCTGTGGTGGGAGCTTTGCACTTAGTTTTTTTTTTTTTACTTTTTTACTTTTTTGACCCGCATGAATTTTGTACTAACTACCGCAGCAGTTGTGGAGGTAGGGCTAGATTTCTAAACAGACTCTGCCTTTGGAGCTCCAAAGACGTGGCAACTATGACTTTATGTTATGTTCTCAGTTGAATGTGGATTCTTAAGCAATTATAGCCCGACAGTCGCACGGACGTGGGGTAGTTCTGGTTAATGCAGCCTCCGCTTGTGCAGTAGCATCTGTTCCCTGACCTGGTTGTTGAAGAACAGTGGCAAAGGAGGAAGCAAATGTAGGTGCAGTATGCCCTTATAAATCCTTTTGGCTTCATCATACACGATGTGCTTTGCAGTTTTAAGATCTTGTGTCTCTTCAGGTTACATGCCGCAGTCCCTACCCCAGACAGAGCAACGGACATATTTTGGAAGTCATCTTCACAGGTGGCCTTTCCATATTTGCCACAAGTGGTTTCACCCATACAGCCTAAGGTCATGCACCCAAACTGCTGGCTTCAAAACAGCGCAGTGGGTTGGGGACTTGGAGCTGTGGGCTTAAGTGAAGGAAACATGCCTTGACATGATCTGAGAATTTTGTGCTACTGCAGGTAAGGATAAATTGGTCTCATATGACCATATCGCCACCTACCCTTCTCATTATATTTAGCCTGTGCACCATACCACAAGATCCGTGCACCACACAACACACTTTCTATAGTTCAAGGTGCTGTGAAACTCTGTTTGTATGGCATATTCCCCAAGGTTTGTTTGTAATTGGGAGTACTGGGCAAAGAGCCCCATGCATTTTGTCATATTTATTCAAGATGCCAGATCCAAATTGTGGTCATACATCTGGCAACATCGCACTGACGTTATGGAGGGAAGTTCAAATTTTGGCGAGAAAATAGGTCAATTGGGTTACCTCTACTAACCTAACTCAACCCCATGTCCCCTCCACTCTCCTCTCCTCCTCTCCCCCCTACCCTCACCAACCTGGAAATTAGCAGGAAAGGGCTCGGTCTGTGCTGGGCTGCTGGACTGGATGGATGTAAGACTTTATTTTGTATGCATTGTGGTGTAAGGTTTATGTAAACAATTTGTCATAGACAGTAGCTCCACCCAGTGTGTTCACCTTGACGTCAAGAGTCCAACTGACCTAGTTCACAACACCATCTTCAGTGGGAACTGGTGGCCATCCCGTCACGTCCCGTGATGTAATCCAGTATGATGGTTTGGGGAAATAATGTTCGGAAATTTGCATAATCTGTGTCTAGCTGCTGGACTAGGAGGATGGACATAATTGTTTACTGTGTACTGTGTGTTCAATGGATGAGATGTGTTGGAAAATGAGGAGTTTAAATGGTACATTAGCTGTAATCATACAGGTGAGGACAGTGTCCATAGCCACTTGCACTATGTTTGGAAAGCAACGATATTTGATGAATGTGTGAAGAATACAAATAAACTTCATAAAACAATGAAGATGCAGCAGAATGGGTCTAAGTTACAATTCGCAAATCATGCTGATAAATGCGTGTGCTGTAAAAGTAGATCGTTCAATAAACGTCCAGTCAGTCTCCCTAAGTGCAAAAGGCAAGACGTTCACACGCCCTTGTGCACGTTCTCCCTCCCCTTGAGTCTCCACGCCCACTGAAAGAGGCCACGTTGTAGCTGCAGGGCGGCTACATGCTAATATCATTGTTTTCCAAACGAGGCACAGTTGGCTATGGACACAGTCCTCAATTGTGTAATTACCGCTAATATACTCACTGAACTCCTCCTTCCCCAGAAGAGACATATCATCCACTGAACACTTAGTACACACTAAACAATTATGCCCATTCTCCCAATACAGCAGCCAGACACAGACTAAGTGAATTTAGCGCCGTCATATCCCCTGACTGTCATCTTCGATTACGTCATAGGAGAGGAGGGGGGGAAGAAGCCCAATGGCTCCCTCTGGTGGTGGTGTTGTAAACTAGGTCAGTTGATCTCCAGCCCTCAAAGTGAACACACTGGATGGAGCTACTGTCTATGACAACTCAGATTGCTTAAATAAACAATATACCACTTACAAAATGAAGAGATACATCTGTCATATCCAGCAGCCAAACACAGAATGAGCCCTATTACCGCATATTTTCAGATGTATGAAGGGAGCGGAGTGAGTAAGAATAGTGGAGATAGCCCAATTGATCCATTTTCCCGCCAAAATTTGTTCCACTAGGATGTTAGTGTGACGTTGCCACATCTATGGCTGCCATCTTGGATCCGCAATCCTGAACAAATCAGTCAACAATGTAGAGTAGCGCCATGCCCTCTTTTTTCCACTACTCTTGGCAAGTATAGTTTCATGTAACTGTGGCCATCTGTGCAAGTACACGACAGATTTTAAAGTGCCACAGATTTCTTCTAAACCCTTTGGATACAGTGGTGCAGAAGTCTCTCGAAGCTGCCCTCTGGCGTCTATTGTAAATACATTCTGAACAGCAGCATGAGTTCTGTTACTATTACCGCGAGTACTCTGCAAAATGCCTGTACTGGCTACACTAGCCCTCTTGATGGATTTGCTGTTGATACCCGCCAGCGACCCTCCTATTCTTTTTGGTGGAGAAGGAGAAAATCTCGGTTCCAGGAGCATCTAGCCAAATAAATGCCCACCTGAGCAGAGTTCCACATGCCTCAGTAAGCCCTATACAAGTGTGTTATGGCAGGTTCTCCAGAAGATTGCTCGCTAAAAGCAGACAGACATCTTATAGGTGAGCATCACACCTTGAGATAAAGGGTTTCCTTTATAGAGGTATTTAGCGTACTTGCAATCCAGGCAGTCAAGTCAAGATTACCATTCCCTGTGACATATTATGCTGTATCACTGTGCCACATAGTTGTCGCTGGAGCTTCCCCATAGCTTACAGTGGCAGAGGGCTGGCGGCACTTACCAGTCCCAAGTTCAGGAACACCGAGGTACGCCAAGCCTGTACCCAGCAAACAAACTCTGAGGACGGCAATTTTCCCAAGTCCTTCTTCGTGTACAAGCTTAACTGAAGAGAATGCTGACTCTAATGCGATCGATGGAAGGCTATCGGTCATCCGACAATAGAACTCTTCTCGTCCCTTGACTTTCTCTTGCTCCATGTTTGATGGCCTATAAACACTCCATTTGGGACTTTTTTCTTGCAGATGCAACGTAACTCCGTCGCTTTTTACCTCCAGCGTGAAATGAGCCGTTTCTAATTGTGTATGACCTCTTCATGGATTGACGGGTAATTTCCAAGAATGATTGCCTATCGAAGTCGCGGGGTCCAAACGATACATACCGAACGTGTGATCGTAAATCGATCATGCGACCATGGTGGCGGGCGTTATGATCGTCACTTTTATCTGTTTTCCGTCGTTCCCTTACTTGCTCTAAATTACATACCTCCGCGAATTATTTGTGAGTTGCTAGGGAAACCCAAACGATTTATGTGGTTAGTGAGTGGGATGTCTGGTGTTCTTGACGTTTCTTAGGCGGATTCTCTCACATGGAAGAATCTAATTCCATGTTTATGCAGTCTAGAAAATTGTTCGACTTTTTGTAGCGAATATGAACTACTACCGAACGAGGAAAGAAGGGACTGTGTAGACTGTGGTAGTGCGAAATACGTAAAACTTCGTAAGAACAGTTTCGACGCTGAAATACTGTTACAATTTCATTGCGGACAGTGCGAAAAACAATCGAGTATCAGGAAGAATACATGGTTCGTCTCTACCAAATTATCCATCGGCACCATTGTAATGGACTTTCACATAACGACAATACCGACAAAGAGTAAAGTAAGTCGTTTCCTTTGCAATTACAAGTATTTTTGTAACGCTCTTCTTTTGTCGTTGCTGTAGTGACCAGCGTAAACATACTAATAACGCCCGCCAGAGTCGCATGATCGATTTACTATAGCACGTTCGATATGTATCGTTTGGACTCCGCGACTTCGATAGGCAAACATTCTTGGAAATTACCGTCTGATGAAAGCAGCTTGCACTGTATTTATGTATATAAATGGCTTGCAGTTAATATTCAGACACAGATGATTTTTTTTTCAACCCTTTATGATTCGATCATTACGCGAATCTATTAACGGTGTATTGTATCCTTCAGTTTCGCCGCCAGCAGATCTTTTATATGGTGACTCTAACGGGCCGTTACTTTCTCCAGTAATTAAGCAGAAAATGTAGCTTTTAACTGGCTTACAGCTGCACTCACACCGAAATCTATGCTGCCAGCGAGCAGCCAGCGCCCCCGGCAGAGGCTACTGACGGAGCGCTGACCTCCGCCTGGGGACACCGCATGGCGCAGCGCACCACCGCGCAGCAGCCCACAGCACGGCTGCGTACAGCACCAGGCGGCGGGCCCGCTGCTCCCGGGGCAGTCGTTGCACCGACAGCAGCGCTCCCAGCGGCGGCGCCGGATAACACCCGGCAATCTCGCCGGCGCCCCGCGGCGGTCGTTGGGGCGGCAGCGGCTGCGGCCGCGGCTGTCGCACGTGTCGGCCGCTGTCGCCTGGCAACCGCGAGCGAGCGCACCCGGCACGCCCTCTTTGTGGCCGGGCCGCGGCTGCCACGTGGGCCGAGAGAGAAGCCAGCTATCGAGCCTCAAGTCGCTCCTCTCGGCTGAGCAAGCGATGATGGAGGCATGGTGAGATCGAGGGGATCCTTGCAGGATTATCTTCTTTCAACTAAAGTTAATTTGCAAGACATAAACGATTCGTTATTGGTTGGTTCAAATAGCTCTGAGCATTATAGGACTTAACAGGTGAGGTCATCAGTCCCGTAGAACTTAGAACTACTTAAACCTAACTAACCTAAGGACACCACACACGCGCTTGCCCGAGGCAGCATTCGAACCTGCCACCGTAGCGCACGCGCGATTCCAGACTGTAGCGCCTAGAACCGGTCAGCCACCCCGGCCGGCGATTCGTTACTGGATTTGATGATACGTAACATTCATTTTCCGCTCTGTTTGTCTATGACTGCTGCTCAGTCAGAATCTTGTAATTTAAAGTTGTTTGGTGTTACTTTTGGGATGTACTGATGTACACAGTGGCGAGGTTATTAGCGCCCTTACAAATATTAAAAGAAACGAATGTGGTCAATAGGCCTAAAAACGTTGGCACACTCAGTCACTCACTCGAATCCATGTTACCTCCCCCTTCTTAATCGGCTTCTCGGATTCCAACTTAACTGACTGTGGTCGCGTATGTCTAATGAAATTTTACAGTGAGGGAAGTGTGCAACATACCCTTCTGAAGGAAGATTCTATTCTAAATCTGTTGTAAATACTGATGATACTTTTGAAATGGGTGGAAATTTTGTGCAATCACTCACGAACCACACAGGCAAGAAAGGGTACCACCTAATATCTAATACGGAGGAAATAATACACAAAAAATAGTAATTATAATTAAATGGTCGTCAGCCCGCTAGGACAATGAATCACTAGAAACTTAAAAAAGGTAATGGTAAATAAATTTTAGCAAATAATCACTGGCTTGGCAGCATAAGATTCCTTCGACGACACAACAATTCACGAGAAAATAAATGAATCAGAAAGCATTTGCAGTAAGTGATTCTGAAATACTCAATTTTGAAAGTAAAGCTAAATGAATTTACTGGTTAAATAAATGCAAACAAAACTTTTTTATGTAATATATTATTGAAAGATTGATCTCAAGCCGGCCGCGGTGGCTGTGCGGCTCTGGCACTGCAGTCCGGAACCGCGGGACTGCTACGGTCGCAGTTTCGAATCCTGCCTCGGGCATGGGTGTGTGTGTTGTCCTTAGGTTAGTTAGGTTTAAGTAGTTCTAAGTTCTAGGGGACTGATGACCTAAGACGTTGAGTCCCATAGTGCTCAGAGCCATTTGGACCATTGATCTCAATTTACTTTAAGCAAATGAACAACTGATTTCACTTTTACAGTGACAGGAAAACGCATACCAAGCCAGCAGAAGTCACCAGCTAAAATCGGATTAAATGAAATTGTGCAGTCTTAATTTGTGCTGTGTCTTTAAATACTAGTTTTGCGAATGAAATTTTAAGTTACTTTAAGTGAATGAAGTTAATACTCAGAGTAGCAAATTAGTTAAGCCTCTGTTATGAAACACAAGAATGAACAGTTACTGAGGCAGAAAATGTAGACAGAAACTGGTGCTTACCGAAGAAGCAAAACTGGCAGTAAGTAGTTAATCTGTTTTCACATTTTTATAACACTCGGGACTGCATGGACGGGAAAGGGACCCAGCTTGGTAATAATGAAACTTCTTGGAAGATTAAAACTGTGTGCCGGACCGAGACTCGAACTCGGCACCTTTGTCTTTCACGGGCAAGTGCTCTACCAATTGAGCTACCCAAGCACGACTCACGCCCCGTCCTCACAGCTTTACTTCCGCCAGTACCTCGTCTCCAACCTTCCAAACTCTCCAGAAGATCTCCTGCGAACCTGCAGAACTAGCACTCCTGAAAGAAAGAATATTGGGGAAACATGGCTTAGCCACAGCCTGGGTAATGTTTCCGGAATGAGATTTTCACTCTGCATCGGAGTGTGCGCTTGTATGAATCTTCCTGGCAGATTAAAACTGTGTGCCGGACCGAGACTCGAACTCGGGACCTTTGCCTTTCGCGGGCAAGGGCTCGACCAATTGAGCTACCCAAGCACGACTCACGCCCCGTCCTAACAACTTTACTTAAGTTGTAATTATGTAATAGGCGTATTTAAACTGTTTTAGCATGTAATTATCTGAACTGTTTCTTATTTAAATTGTTTTGTTAATTAAATTGCATTGTGTATTATTGAGAAAGAGCGGGAAACCGCGCATAGATACATTTTGAGAAAGAGCGGGAAACAGCGCGCAGTAATACATCTGTAATGGTAGCAGGGATTGTCTGCACCAAAAACCATTGTTGGCGGCGAGACCGCACTTTTGTAGCATTGAGCGTTGGAAGCGAGCAGTTGCGAGTAAGATGTGAGACGAGGCAGTCGTAGCTAGCGAGACATGAGAGGAGGTCGCTGTAAGCGAGGTATGAATTAACACTTTGAAAGAAGCGGTGTGCTCGCCAGCCACTCGCTATATGTAGCGCAATGCTAGTTTTTAAGAATTTTTGTAAAGAACTATGCCCCTTGTAATTGTTTGTCAAGATCGTTCTCAGAATATAGTTATGTAATTTTGATGGAAAATTAGGTATGTAGCGCAACGCTACTTTTTAAGAATTTTTGTAAAGAACTATACCCCTTGTAATTGTTTGTCAAGATCGTTCTCAGAATATAGTTAACTTCTACCAGATTAAATGCATTAAGAATTTTCTATCCCAAAATCATTCACGTAAATGCTTTACGGAATTTATTGTCATCTTAAAAGAAAAGTCTAAACTGAGCTTCAGCTTTTATCAAATCTAAATTAACTTCAACTTAAAGAATTCCAGTCACAAAGTATTATGAAACTCCACCAGCAGCTTATAATTATGTTAAAGAGAAGTAAGTATATTCATTCCACAGTTTGCTGTAGCAGTCAGATGGCGATCCAGTATAAATAATTAAAGGTAAGAATCAGTCTTAATAATTTCAGGTAACGACTGAGGGCCACGGCGACAACACATTTTATGTTTCGTCGTAATAATCAGCAGGTAGTCTTGACAGAGCAGCAGTTAAAAGATTTTAAGAGACGCAGCGTTCAGTCAGCAAGCAAACGTTCATCCAATATTAGACGGGAAGGTTTCGAAGTCAGTACCTCGCCTCCTACCTCCCAAACTTTACTGAAGCTCTCCTGCATGGTCCGGCACACAGTTTTAATCTTCCAAAAAGTTTCATATCAGCGCACACTCCGCTGCAGAGTGAAAATCACATTTTGGTAATAATGTCTGACGACATTGATAACACAGGTGCCCTACAACTTTTAACTATTAAGTTCGCCATACTTTGTGAAAGACATGTCACTGGGTAATGGTACTACAAGGTTACTTATATTTTGTCATTTACGGTGTTATGATGTTGTATTCGTAGCTGTGCGGACGACGAAGATTGTAGCCGACCACAATGCTGCTGGTTGAGTATCCCCTTGCCGTCTCCAAAGCCACGGTTAATTATGGGAATGGCAAGAATTCGAATCGCAGCTTCCTCCGTCTGTCCACTCTACCGTGCTCTCAATACTCGCGGATCAGCGAATCTGATCCGCATGCACTGGCGCGCTCACAGCTTGGCCGCGCCTTTAGAAGCGTCATGCCACTGATGTCTCGGCCCCTCACGCCGGAGGTTCGAGTTCTCCCTCGGGCCAGGGTGTGTGTGTATTGTTCTTAGCACAAGTTAGTTTAAGTACAGTGTAAGTCTAGGGCCTGATGACATCAGCAGTTTAGTCCCTTAGGAATTCAGACTCTCTCTCTCTCTCTCTCTCTCTCTCTCTCTCTCTCTCTCTCACACACACACACACACACACACACACACACACAAAGAAACACAGACACACACACGCGCGCGCGCACGCGCGCGCAACCCCGCGCGCAACATTAAAATAAAGTTCCCCACACTATTACCCAGCAATTTACAATATTTCTATTATAAGTACAATCAGTTGTGTACAGTCATAAAGAAATACACTACTACATCCATTACGGTTTTAATTACAGTTTCTCTAATAAAGCTTACGTATTCAGAAGCAGAAGTGCAGTACTGGTTATCGGTGGCGCAGTGCTTGGCACACTGGACTCGCATTCGGGAGGACGACGGTTCAATCCCGTCTCCGGCCATCCTGATATAGGTTTTCCGTGATTTCCCTAAATCGCTTCAGGCAAATGCCGGGATGGTTTCTTTGAAAGGGCACGGCCGATTTCCTTCCCAATCTTTCCCTGACCCGAGCTTGCGCTCCGTCTCTACTGACCTCGTTGTCGACCGGACGTTAAACACTAACCACCACGACCACAGTACTGGTTATCAACGGAAATTAAGCGCCGATAAATTTTGGATGGTGCAGAGGGAATTTTATTCGCATTTTCGATATTACACTCACTCACGTTGGTTCACACCATCAGTCCATATAACATGCAGTAAAACAAATGATAAATAGTGAAATGTGCTACTCATTTGAAGAAAACAGAAGGTAAACCTCAGTGAAGCTGAAACAACAACACTGGCAAGTGACTGTCGACCATTTATAAGAAACATGGGTGAGCCGGCCACCCTTTTAACACATTAAGAACCTCCCTAAAACGTTTGGAAACAAATTCGACAAATCACAAAACTCTTAAGGTATCATAACATTCGTTTGAACGTCATTTAAATTAGAGGGCAGAGCTCTAAGTTAAAGATACAGGAGTTACACCATACAAATCTTATACTGCCTCAGATAAGAAAATGAAACACTCAGAAGTGGAGGAGAAAACGAAATAAACCTTCAGAGGTTGTGAAAATGTGATTTAAATTGTGCGATTAAAATATCGAGCCACATTGACAAACAACTTTCCAGTATAAGACCTCTTATCAATACGATATTGCACCACCATTAGCTTGGGTGAACGCAGTCATCTGGTTCTGAAAGGAGTCATAAATGCATTGTATCCTTCCCTGAGGCAAGATCGCCTATACCTGTTGTTAAAGATGTCCCGACACATGTTCTTCGCAAACAAGCCTCGGGATTCTGACGCCCATAGGAGTACTTAACCATCATGCAGGCAGTTCACAGATACACCTACCTTGTGTGGGTGAGCGTTATCCTCCGGAAAAATGGCATCACAACGCCGTCGCATGGCACCAGGAGTAACACGTCTGTGCTTCTCCAAAACACAGGAAGAAAGGACCTCTCGCCATGGGGCTTGCCATGCTTGCCGACGGTGGTCGTACAGAGCAGTGCACACCCAAGATTCACCAGTGAACGCAATGTGAAGCCGTTCATCACCAGCCCATGGTTCTCAGTCACGGCACCAGTGCGAATGCAGTCATTTGTGTTCTGGTGATAACAGCAGCCTGTGCGTGGGAGGGTAATTCCCCAGTCCGATGTGAAATGACACAGAATGTCACAGGGAGTTGAGCGGTTGCCCTGGTATGGCAGGCACAGATGTGTACTGGTTTTGACGTGCTCGATGCACAGTATTGCGATGCTCCTCAGTGATGGCTAGACTTGGTTGACCAGAACCATGACGTGTGTGGTTGCCCTCACATTTCCATGCAGTCCAATTCTGGGCCATCGTCACAAGCGAATGCCCAGTAAACTTGGATATTACTTGATTCGTCCAGGTGGCTAAGGTACACCCTTAATAAAGTTGCTTCCAAATTATGTCAGGTACTGACAATGCTGTCTCACACGGGTACGCGACATGTCCTTTTCCTTCGCAGTGATCACTCAACGTCTGATGCTGTACACACTTCTTGCATACTCTACTGGGTCTGGTAACAATAATAAATACAAACTATACTACCTGTCACAGAGACTCTAATCATTTACGTACATGCCCGCCTCTAGGCTGCTATCTCACTATCCTTTAAACAATCAGTCAACCTACATGGATAGGTTTCAGGTTGTCTTCTCCTTCACTCTGCGATGGTAGATGCTGGTTTAGCGGATAAAAGCAGCGTCGACAAAAAATCAGTTAAATAGCATTGACTCTTTCAGTCTCTCCAGAACACTCACACAACCAAAACACAATGAAATAATAATTTTCCAGTGTACTGTTAAATACATCAGAGATCGGTGGCAATGAAACTAAAGAAATTCCAGAAAATTATATTATATGAACCTGTCCTCTTGGTTGGTGTGTCAATTGGTACTATAGATGAATACAGTACAAACCCTAACTCGCTTCCATATTGGCATCACAGTTATTTATTTACAAAGTTTACGCCTACATAGGAACACTAAAATCAAACATAATACACCCGCGTCCACAATGATTAAGTTTGGGTCTTAGCAATCATCAATTTCTTCGTTTCCCAAAATTTCTTCATTCGACCTGGCTGCTCGTTCTTCTGCAGATATGACAGACTGCTTCCGTTCTGATGGTTAGAATGTCAGCCGTGTGTATTTGGTCTTCAAAAGCAGCTTCTCTGTGTTGAATTTGGTGTGTGGTGATGTTCACTTCATCCATATCACTTTGTACGTCTTTAAGCCAGATCTTTCTGGTGTTACTGTTCCAGAAGTAGTCAGAAAGTGGCTTCAGTGTTGTAGTATTTGGTAGGCGAGATATGGGGCCGAAAAAATGCAATCCTTCTTTTCCACATTGTATCAATAACGGATTTTCTTTACACACTAATGAACTCTGCAAAAGTCTCTACTGCCCATTAACTTTATGTTTTTTGCTGATAGTTGTTAGGAGTATTCTTCTATCAGCTTTCTGCAATTTATCAGTTGTTGCTTGAGTATTTAGTTTGAATCGTTTTTCCTTGCATATATTGCTTCCGGTTTAACGATGGTGGAGTAATGTCGAAAATTAGGAGTTCTTGAGATTTTTATTTTTTTTTTTTTTTTTTTTTTTTTTTTTTTTTTTTTTTTTTTTTTTTTTGCAGGTTGGCCATGTGATTCTCTGCGCTCTCTGTAGTTTCAGTGTTCTACGATCTATTGATGCTCTTTCATTAGCATTCCAAGTAATAATCTCACCAAGATATTTGCACTATTTTATTTGCACTATTTTACTACTTTAATTTCTTGATCATTATGGAGTATGATATGGGATGTACCAACTGGGAAGCTGGGCATCACTTATGTTTTCTCAAACGATATTTAGAATCCAACCTTTGCCACTAATCGTTCTAGATGTTCTACCTGAACCTTTGCTTCATCAGTATTGTTTGCTAACAGTGCCAAATCATCTCCAAATGCAAGGCAGTTAAGCCAAATCTTTCTTGTAATCTTAACAGATGGTGGGCATATCTTGTTCCATTCACGCATGATTTACTCCAGCACACATTTGAACAATTATGGGGACAGCCCATCGCCTTGTCGAAGGCCAGTATGAATCTCAAAAAGTTCAGAGAATTCGTTTCTGAACCTTACTCTAATTTTGGTAGTTCGAAGGGTGACTGCAACGAGGTTGACAAGTTTCTGATGTAAACCAGATTCTTTAAGAACTGGCAGTAGAGATTGACGATCGGTACTGTCGTAGGCTTTTTTGAAATCGAGAAAGGTGATCACCGGCTTCTTGTTCCTGACCATTTGATGTTTCATTATCCATTTGAGACTAATAATTTGATCAGGACAGCTTCGGCCTGGACGGAAGCCTCCTTGACATTCGCTTAATTCACTATCAAGTTGTTCATGAATTCTGAAATACAGAACCATGGAAATTTTTTTTATAATTAATATGCAGCAATTGTAAAGTAACTGAGGTAAAAAATTTGTATCTCTGAAAGTATTGAAGTTACTTATTTGAAATTTTAGCAGTGTGATTCTGTTATCCATAGAATCTGGTACACTAAGTATGAGAAAGGTTGATTAATATTTAACAGTACTTCTTCAGATTCATAGAGAGTATGTGTGACATATTGCACACAAAAATAGTCAAGTACACCGCTTGCCAAGCCCAGTAGCCAGAGTCTCCCTTGCGAACGTGATAACCAGAAACTCCTCTCCTCCGGGCTCCACGCAAGCTTATTTTCAGATCAAGGTGACAACACGTAATAATTTGCTACGTTACAATCTGACCATGCCCTTTGCAGGAAATATATATGATCGAAACTTGTCACGAATCATGTACGTTGTGCAACTGCGATTGTAAAAATAACGTAAAATATTTCGCGGTGCGTTTCGTCTCTCGACAGGTGTCGCCGACTAACATTTTTTGGTTTAAGACACAACATCTGCACCCTCCTTAGATAAAGTCAAGTTGATATATCTGCAAGAAGAATCTTCCTCCACGTCATTATGCAGTGCAATCAGGATTGTGTCTGGCTTTGTAGTTTGTAGGGAGATATGGTATAGCTGTCAGAGAAGTTATTTACGTGGAGGTGGATTTATTATGTCGCTCTGCTTAAGAAACTAATGTACATTAATCCTATTTATTTATTATGTTTAAAACACTAAAATGTAGCTTTCACAGACAGCAAGATAAGTGGTTTGCGTGTAACAGCTGCAGGAATGTGAAAAAAGTACATCATCACTGCTTTCATTAGCGCAAAGTTTAGTTGTTTAGATGCATCACTGAATTGTTACAGGTAGCGTTTGCGTAGTTAGTTAATAACTTACTCCAAAGACTGAGAACTTAGGACATCTCATCACCGTCCTACGTCGATCTGAAGATTCTTGTGACTTGTTTCAGTTATTTTATTTCCCACGAAGAAACGTAAACCGTAATTTTTCCTTTCTGCTCTGTAGCAATTAGCTAATGTTTTATAATTTTGTACATTAGATGTCGCTTGCAGCGTGCTTATGATAACGACTGCAAAGTATGTAGAATTCCTGCTTAGACGTGGGAGAGGAGATGACAGACTTAATTTTTCCACTTGAACTATATCAATAAATGAAAGAAAATCAAAAGCATATATATTCACAAAAAAATTCAGCACCAAACAGTAATTAACACATTATAATGAAATTTCGGGAATACATTTGTCTAGGTAACATACACTATTTAAGTGATCAACATTGCAAGATCTCTGGTTAGTGAAAGCTCGACATAAGCCACTGCAAATGTGAAATGGTGGTACATTAATAACCGACGTCACCACCATAATGTTGAATGCAGGCAGTAATGTAAAACGTGCATGTATTTTGTTATAAGGTGGCCGATTGGCCGAGGTTAGTCTGCGTGATAAGAGTTCCACGCCTGTTGGGCTTCGTCGGTTAATAAAGGAAGAACGGTTAATGTTGTTTGTGGATGACGCTGGAGTCGTCGTAAGATGATGTCCTGTAGGTACTCGATAGGAAACAGCTCACGTGACCGAGCAGGCAGAGGCAGTATATAGATACTCTGTACAACATGTTGGATTACAGTAGTGGTTTGTGGGCAAGCGTTATTCTGATGGGAAACACACCCTGGAATACTGTTCAAAATGGCTCTGAGCACTATAGGACTTGACATCTGAGGTCATCAGTCCCCTATAACTTAGAACTACTTAAACCTAACTGACCTAAGGACATCAGACATATCCATGCCCGAAGCAGGATTCGAACCTGCGATCGTAGCGGTCGCGCGGTTCCAGGCTGAAGCGCCTAGAACCGTTCGGCCACTCAGGCCGGCGGAGTACTGTTCATAAGTGCCATCACAACAGGTTGAGTCACCAGATCAACTTTCGAATTTTCAGTCATGGTGCATGGGGAGTACTCCTGCTGTCATATGAAATCGCAATCCTCTCCACAACTCCAGTGTGTCTAGTATGCAGACAGGTTAGTTGAAGGTCCTCAACTGGCCTCCCCCTAACCAACACACGGCCGTCACTGGCACGATGCAGGACCCGCTTTCATAAGGAGACACAACAGTTCTACAATGAGCTCTCGGTTGCCACCGCAAATGGCGGCGGTTTGGGGTCAGTGGAATGCACGCCTCGGTTCGTCTCTCTCGAAGCTGACCTTGAAGGCTCCGATTTGTAACGCTGGCTTGTGTCGCTGTGGTTCAAACTACAGCTCAAATTGCTGCGGCAGATGCTGCACACGCCGAAAACGGTTGTCTTCTTTCTCGGTATTGCCACTTGGGCGTCCGGAGCTCGGTCATCCTTCGAGCGTAAATTATCGTGATCACCGCTGCCGGCGACAAAATACAGTGGCTACATTCCTGCCAAGTATTTCTCGTTCTTCAGTGTCTCAGAAGGAACACGTAGTTCTTCGCGGCCTTATTACACGACCTCTTTGAAACTCAGCGAGGTGTCGATAACGGCATTGTACACTTACAACAAATCACCACATCCACTCTCAAAAGTAATTTAGGCTCATGACTGTTACAGCGTGTATTTGAAACAAACTCGATTTCCATCCCCATAGCGGCGGTACTAGCGCCACTCTTATGCGATAGGCGCAAGATGGGAACCGACTTCATCTTTCAGCTGCAGAAACACCAGTTGTTTATGTCACAGAACTCCTTCTTGGTGCTGCGACTTTTTTCCTTCAGTGTATAACCAATATCAAAAAAGTGCCATTGTAAATAAACCTTTCCACTTCGCTGCTAGCAAGTGTCTAAAGTATTCGGATGTTCCGGACACAAGTTCCCGTGATCGTGGATTCGTCCGCTGCGTCACATCAGGACGCTTTGTCGCAGTAATAGAACGCCTAAAACAGAAAATGTGAAGGAACCATATGGAGTGGTCGCTTTTCAGCGTTATTTCGTAGACCATTAGTGGGTAGACAAATGATAGTAGTTATAGTCCTCTGTGGCGGAACGGCGAGGAGAGTGCATCGGTGTTGTTCATGTTCAATGTTGTTAACAGGCCTAGTTGGATATGTAAAGGATACGATCAGCGTCAGATGTTCAGTGGTGATTGTGAAGGCCGCGGAGATGCCGCACACTCGTATGAGACAGTATTACCAGCTTCTCTCAGAGTTTGAATCGAGCCTGATTGTAGTCACCATTTGACAGGCTGATCAGATCGTGCGATACCCAGATTTCAGAGTTATTCGTGTGAGACAGAGACCCTGTATTAGACATGGGAACATGAGACAGGCATACTCGTCGTCAGGCATTCAGACGATCACGTCTGGCCACCACAAGGGAGGATTCTCACCTATACACACCTTCCGGTAACAAGTAAAAGACTCCCAACTACTTTTTCTCAGAATTTCGAACATCTTGCACCCTTTTACATTGTGGAACGCTTTTCATAGTTCGACAAATCTTACGAACGGGTCTCTATTTTTCTTTAGTTTTGCTTCCATTATCAACCGTAAAGTCACAATTGCCTCTCTGGTACCTTTACTTTTCTTAAATTCAAACTGATCCTCATCTAACACATATGATCACCTGGTTCAAGCCCTCAATGATTACTGTGTGTTAGAAACCAAGCCTTGGCACTGTATATATTTCGCAAAACATGCTGGAGCGAGTACTAATCATTCGTGTTGTATGCAAAATATATTACAATAGTTTGTGGTTTCGAATGACCGTAGTATTTCGATACAAACATCACATAAGTGTTAATCTATGATACTACATATATAGTAGGGCACAATTGTTTCTGTTGTTTGTTTAGGTTCAAATAGGTCTGAGCACCATGGGACTCAACTGCTGTGGTCATCAGTCCCCTAGAACTTAGAACTACTTATACCTAACTAACCTAAGGACATCACACACATCCATGCCCGAGGCAGGATTCGAACCTGCGACCGTAGCAGTCGCACGGTTCCGGACTGCGCGCCTAGAACCGCGAGACCACCGCGGTCGGCGTTTGTTTAGGATACATCGTTCATTTGTCCTTCTCAAAGAATCACAAACGCGTGCAAGCACACATGAATGCCCTCGGATATGTTCATAAGCATGAAAGGAAGATCTCAGTGTTATCGATGGCTACGGATTACGCCAATTTCTCCATACCCAGAAATCTAATGGATGAAGCTCAGTTCGTCGAGGGGTGGGAATGGAACTGAACCTTCTCAAATGATCCATCACTGATAAATATCTGCGTTATTTGTGTGCATCTGTCACATGAGACGTAGAAAATGTGATGGTACCCTGTCGAGCAAAAATTTCACCTTTAGCCTTTCTCCGAGGGTAATATTGTCCAACAGCGTTCGTAATTCGTCTAGCAGAAACCGCACCTGCATGTTTCCCATTGATGCCTTGCTTCCATGATCGATCCAGAATTTCCATCCTGCCACACGCAGCCATTGCTGTAATTTACTATCTCACTTTGCATAAATCCCGACAGGTCGCGGAACAAAATTCGAGGAGTGAAACCCCCGGCGAAACAAGACATGGTATCGTGGCCACGTGGGCTGACAGTCACCACAAGCTGTAGGTGACAGAGATAAATAAACTTCGTGCAGGGTGCGGAACTGACCACGAGAGTGTGTTTTCAGTTCATCGCATACCTCTTTCATCATCGTCTTCTACTCGTCGCAACGTTCACTGCACTATATCCGTGCGAACTGTGTGACGGCTGCCGCTAACTTATGGACTTTTACGAACGATCCCGTGTCTGTAGACACTGGAACAGACCTATGAAAGAAATTTCATCTGGTCTGAGAAATGCACAGAGATAGAATGGACAGCTTTGTTGTCTGTTAACGCGGCATAGCATGCAAGGAAACAAAGCGCTGCCGACATACTGCTTACAGACGTGAAATCGAAAACATCCTAACACCGTCCTACTGTTTTAGGTAATGTGGGAGAGTATATTACCGGTGTGTTCATTAAAATAACGAATGGACGCTGTTTGGTACGCACTTTACTAATAAAACTTAATTTCAATTTATTGTTATAACGTTACGAAAAAAAGCCTATTTTAATAACACAAAGGCCTGCCTGTGTGGACGAGCTGTTCTAGGTGCTTCAGTGTGGAACCGCGTGACCGCTACTGTCGCAGGTTTGAATCCTGCCTCGGGCATGGGTGTGTGTGATATCTTTAGGTTAGTTAGGTTTAAGTCGTTCTAAGTTCTACGGGAATGATGACCTGAGCTGTTAAATCCCATAGTGCTCAGAGCCATTTGAATAACACAAAGTGTGGTATCCACGAATCCAACCAACCAACCAAGTCGCGCACGCGCGCCCTGTCCGTGACATCGCAGGCCACAGTTCCTGTCGCGGCCGTCGGCGTCTCAGGGCGGAAGAGGTCGCGCCATGGCTGAGCTCGGGTCCGCAGCGCCCTCTGCCTTTTGCATATAAGGAGGAGCGCTGGCCCCGAGACGGACAGTCTATTGTCTATTGTCTATTGTCTATTGCTAGCCTTTCGTGGAGTTTATAGCGCAGCCATTGCAGTGTGATATTTGCTATTGTATTCGACTAGGCCCAGTACACGGATTACTCTTGGATATTACTTGGACTTGTATTGCTGGTGCACGTTTCGTCAGAAATAAAGATAAGTTATCTCTTCATTCTAGCTGGCGCAATTCTTATAATTAATTATTTTTCGACCAACAGACATAGCTACATCCTGGTCACTACCCACGCTTTATACAATTTGTGGTGGCTGCCCCAAAATTACCGCCGAGAACCTTGGGTTTGGGAGCCGTCACAAAACAAAGTATCCCAAATTGTAATGTATTAGCAGCTTGGAAACGGTCTATCTTCATTTCGCAGTGCTACTGAAGTAAAGTTACACGACTACCACGAAAGAAAGAAACCGTAGAAGTAGAGGTAGATACTTAGCGAAACCAAGTTAACCAGTCGTTCAGTGACACAATAACGCCAACACAGTAGACAGAAGCAGAAAAAGTAGGCACTAACAAGTGTGTAACTCAGCAAATTCTTCACCTTTATACCTACAGGGTAGACATACAAGGTGGCAACGTAATCTATGGGGGAGAATTTGTCTTGCATTTCTTTATTGATTGTCAATCTGCCTGCAAGTGACTCTTTCACAGAAGAGGTACAAATCTTGTCTCGAGCGAGACTAGAAGCGATGACTAATGCACTCTTCCGCAGTGCACCGCTAACCTGTGTGCGGACGCAGGAGGAGCTGGCCAGAGTTGGTGAACGGCTGAATGCGCTTTTGGCTCTCAGACTGCTGCGTGGGGGTGTAGAAGTGGCGGAGAGTCTTGCGCGCCACAAGGGACACCTGAGGTGTTACACGTTTTGACTACTGACCATCTACAAATAATATAAACTTTAATAGATACAAGTACTTTGTCACAGTTACTGAGCCGAGGCTGGCTCGTGTTATGCGTTGGATTAAACCTTGGTTGCTATTCTGTGTTTAGTCTCCCACGGTTATCGCGATTATGCTGTTATCCTCTCTCTCCAGAGTGGCAGCAGTGGTGTATATCATATTCGCACCATCTACTATCTTAGGCCTGGCGCTTATCGTTCCGGCTGTCCGTTGTGCGAGTGGTTGGTTGGTTGGCGTGGAGCAGTGAGGAAATCTCAGCAGAGCGTTGTGTGGCCGAGGCCGCTGGCGGCGTCAACTCGCGGTCGGAGTGTGTCCTTCTGCTCCCATTGCTACGAAGTCCGTGGCTCACCGATCCTGGAGACGAAAGTTGAGTTTTGACTTAATCTACCAGCAAGTCGCGACTGTTCACATTGTGTCGTATGCATTTCGTTGTCGGTTGTTGGGACATTCACGCAAGCAACAACGTGTGTTTTCAAGTTGACGAATTTTAGCCACCCTGCGGTGGAGATTAACTACACTTGGTTATTTTAAACTGACGTGCACCAGCCTAGTGGCCGTTAACGTTCCTGTTACCTGCCCTGGCGAACCGCGCAACTGCTACGGTCGCAGGTTCGAATCCTGCCTCGGGGATGTATGTGTGTGATGTCCTTAGGTTAGTTAGGTTTAAGTAGTTCTATGTTCTAAGGGACTGATGACCACAGATGTTAAGTCCCATCGTGCTCAGACCCATTTGAACCATTTTTGAACGTGCCCTAGCCGTTGACATAAATTCAGGCAGTGTATTTTCCTCATCGTGTTGTCGCTATCCGGCACGGTGTGTAGTTTGACAGCTCAGTGTATAATTGGTTGTGGGCGCCAATACCTTCTACGTTGTTTCATTGAACTCCCTGTTGTGTGCTGTTCGGGTGGAGCAGAAAGTTATCCTGTCGGTGGGTCCTTTGACTGTCTGTCGGTTGGGTTGTCGTCGGATCGAGAATGGTTGTGCCGACTGCTTGTCTCACCTAAGCGAGCGTTGGTGTTTTTATTCCAGGCCGACCCTAGGAAACTTCTGAGCGCCGTTGGCTGTACTGCCTTTTCTTATTTATTCTCATAGTTTTTATTCGTATGGTTTCTAGCCGATTTTTAAATTGAGGTTGTTTTGCCCTTAAGATATTTTGGGCCATCAGCCTAATTTAAAGAACTGTTTTATGGTAAAGCTTTTGGCCGTTTAAAAATTTATATGGTTTGAGTCTTAAGTAATGGACCTTCAGCCGATTTTTAAGTTAAAGTTGTTTTGTTCTTAAGATGTAAGATTGTTTGGGCCTACAGCCTAATTAAGGAACTGTTTAAATATAGGGCCTTACTGCGGCAGTGACACTTCTGACACTTGCGATCACCTTCATTCTGGTTGATCAGAAGTCTTTCGATCTGGCAGTCCTGAAGCGATACACGACAATCTCTCTCACCCTGCAGAAGCCTCTGAACTCCTCACTTTGCCTTCATACCGAAAGCTTAGCGCTTGTCCCGCCGTGTAGGAAAATCTCCAATCACGTTCTTAGATTCTGCCGCTCCTTTCCCCTCCAGACCACTACAACAAATTTTCTCCTTTCGTTGGTATTCCTGCCTAATATACAGTGCGCTCTTTTGCGTCAGCACATGTCATTCCCTGTTCTCCAATAAGATGGTGTTATTTGGTCTTCATGCACGAAAACATAGGCCTCAGACTGCCTCTGGCCATTGAACGTCAGTGGTATATGTGGGTACCGTACTGTTGACCCCCGCGGACGCAGACATTAAAATTCTCCCAACCGACCCAAACAATGCAGTCATGCGTCGTCGTCTGGTAAGCGAGCGGCAGGCCGCAGTTCACTAAAAAGATTTGCGAGGCGCTGCCCACGTTCCAGACGCACTGCTTCCCTTGCTACAAAAGGCGAATGTGCCGGGCACCACCTGCTGAGAAACGAGTGGACCAGGTAGCCGTGCCGTCACACATCGTCCCACACCTAATGAAGTGTTCCAGCCTCGTCACTCAGTCACAATCTAAAGAAAATCAAAGCTCTCATTCTAGATTTCCACACTTCAGTGACCTGAATTTGCCGTCACCACTCGGAATCTTAACAACAACAACCCGAAACAAGGGAAAACAAAAAAAAAGAAAGAAAAAACATGCAACGGGAAAAGCCACGAGAGCTTGGTGTCTTTCGCAGCACTAGAACAAGGGGTTGACAGAGAAGATCCAAAGATGAGCGGCGCATTTCGTCACAGGGTTATTTGGTAAACGTGATAGCGTTACGGAGATGTTTAGCTAACTCAAGTGGCAGACTCTTCAAGAGAGGCGCTCTGTATCGCGGTGTAGCTTGATGTCCAGGTTTCTAGAGGGTGCGTTTCTGGATGAGGTATCTAATATATTGCTTCCCCTACTTATACATCCCGAGGAGATCACGAATGTAAAATTAGAGAGATTGGAGCGCATACGGAGGATTTCCGGCAGTCGTTCTTCCCGCGAACCATACGTGAGCCGAACAGGAAAGGGAGGTAATGACAGTGGCACGTAAATTGACCTCCGCCACACACCGTTGGGTGGTTTGCGGAGTAGAAATATAGATGTAGATGAACAAGGAATTCCCAGAACCCTTTTGAGGATAACAGAGACATGTACAGCATATTTCTCCGTGCTGCATCACTTTATAAGCTATGTTTACGTCTCACATTGGATGTTACGTGCGCATTTCATGTGTACGTGTAGGGTAAATTTTAACCTCTGTGTCACATCAAGAAAATTTTCAGCGTTATTCAGAATCGGGATGTCAGAAACAAATCGTAAAAATTTTAGTCATTTACTGAGCGTAGCAGCCGTGGAATCTGCTGCTAGGTTTTGCATGGAAAAATAGGTAACTCTTTTCAGATTTTCTTAGGAGCCTGAAGCAAAGCAAGCGCTGTATCATGTATAAGATACAGAGGCGAGCGAGTGCACGGGACTTACCCTAGTTCACTGCTAGTAGCGTCACGTCATCGTAACGCGCCTGCATATAGTATTGCACCACATTTAACATAAAAGTAAAAATTAAGATTTGTGTGTAAAACTTTGTTAAAGTATAGTTCTATGTAATAATGTTTCAGGTAACAAATCTTAATGTTATAAAATTAGTAGTTTACGTAAAATTCACGTTTTGAAAGAAAAATAGGAGGCGCTAAATAATGACGCTAGGAAGCCAAAATTTGGTGAGAAGGTGCAGTAAAAAGTCATTAATGAGTGGTGCTGGTTTCCAAAACCATAAAACTAAAATTGACTCCAGAATCCGCGTTTTTTCGGAAAAATCAGAGGCGCGAAATAATAGAGCTACAATATTGAAAATTGGTAGGATGCTTCAGTTCACCCTAATAATAATAATGGAAATACCACAATCAGTTACCTCTTCTAGTTTTTTTAGTAATTTAGTAAAAACTACTTTTGTGAGTAAAATGTACATAAGCATTATAGATTAAGTACTTTAAATTTTAATGATAAAACAAATTCTTTAAGACCAATGATCAGATAGGACAATTAACAAAGCTACACCAAGTTTTAGTCTTGTAGCATAATTAACAGCTGATACAAGTCTTGATAAAGCTATGGTTCAGAGGTAACAATCTACCGTTAGTTCCATTGTAAAAATTCTAGAGAGTAAAGTTTTAATTTTAGCGGGCTGAGATTTTCTACGTGCTTCTGTACTGCTCAGATGTATGTATACAAAAATTGAGAAGTTTGTAAAGCTATTATTAAATGTGATATTTAAGATTATGTGCCTGAGATAGCGATCATTTGGAGGCTGCAGACATCTGCATAGGAACAGAAAGAACAGATGCTCTCTTGGCGGTACGCGCCGGAGCTATATAAAAAGAGCGGCAGAGGCAGTAGTAAGCTCACTCCGCATTAGACCAACGCCTAGTCCACGCGAGCTTAACGTCCGATCGCGCCTCGCCTCGGGTGACGTCATAGCGGGCTGTGACATGCGCGTACTTAGCAATGTAAACGGACATTGAAAATCGCGAGGACTGTACACCGTCCTGGATCGTTTAGACTTCGGTAACAAACTGTTATTGTGCCGTCCGTGTGAAGTATAATTCCGCGTGGCAAGTGGTGACTAACTCCACTTTTAAGGCGAGCATTAATCTTTTTTTTTTTTTAACATTATTGCGAACTATTAATAGAGCACCGTTAGTTAGAGTAATGAACTATTCGGGAGGAACTTGCTGTAGAAGTCGCCTCTGAACTATTAAACGATTGGCTGAATTAACAATATTTAATGTCTTTAGCATTTTCAGAAGTTTCGAGTAATTTGTGTGAGCCTTTAAGATAATAAAATCTTGTTTGGAACTTTAAATTTTATTGAAGCAGCCCTAATCCCGTGAAGAACTATGGATATTTTTTCGTTTAGCTGGGCTGTACAGGAATGTGGCCGTGCAGACTGGGAACTAAGGTCAGTAAGTTTCCCTTCGCTTTCTGACTGGCCACCAAATTAGTTGCCAGGCTCGCGTGATTTAAGGTGGCAATGTTCAACTTTCATTCAACATTAAACAACGACTTCTTCGCCGTCCCACATATGTTGCATCGGCAATAGTCTGTTACGTGAAATGAACATTCAAACAACTCATTCGACAACTTCTTCGCCGCCCCACATATGGTGCTTATCGGCCGGGAAAACTGAATTAAAAGCAAATAAAAGTGCTCGATGTGTGAAAGCGATTGGTATAAATTAACGAACTCGGTAGGCAATAACAGGACACTGAATTGAACTAGTGTGGGAACAGTGTTACCAGTAAAGGCGGGTGTAGTGTATAAACAATAAGTGTCTACCGCTGTACGTTGGTTAGTGACGATGGTGAGGAAGGCGACGATGCTGGATCGCGGCTGCCGACGGCGCTGAGACTAAAGGAAGACGTTGCGTCATCGCGGAGCTGCGCTGATCTGCGAGACAGCTGCCTGCTGCGCCGAGCGGTCAACGGTGCCTTGCTGCCCCCCCCCCCTGGAGCTATTGCAGTAGGCGATTCCTGTGGCGGTACTCGACGCTACAGCTGCTGCTGCTGCCTTCAATACGTCGCGACGCGTCGCATCACGATTGCTGGTACACCGCGACGACATCATTCGTCGAAATCAAGCATTTAAGTTAAGTCAAAGACTTTTAAAATATTTATTAGCTGCTGCTAACAAACTAAAAGATATGGAAAGTAGTGTACATTTCAGAAGGGAACCGGTCTCTGACCAAGAATCCTCAGGATCAGGAATTGAGTTTAATGAGGATGGTTCCATTAATCCCTCAAATATTGAACTAGAACGTAATTTATCACCAGTAAATTATGACTTTAATTTAAATGAGAGTGCAGGGGTGCAATCAATAAGTGAAATAAAAGTCAAAAGGGAGCCAGTAGAGTTGCTAACTTTGTCAGGTAGTGAAACTGAGCTCAATATATCTCCAGCTCAGTCAAGTCAAGAGATACAAAGTATCAAGGTAGAAGCTCCGGATTGGATGCAAATACTGTTTGCCAAACTCGAATCAAACCAAAATAAAATTGAGGCTAAAATTGAAAATAGTAATAAAGAACTACAAGAAGAACTGCAATCAAAATGGAATAGTTTGAATTATAAGATAGATGCTATTCATCATGACATTCAAGTAAAAGTAGGGCAACAGTTAACTAAAATGCATAGTACTTTCAAATGTGAAATAGATCAAATTCAAAAAAACTATCAAGAGGCAGATGAACTTTTGGAAGTGAGGTTGTCCGAAAGATTGAGCAACGAGTCCAAACTTTGCTCTGACAAAGTTAAAGAGGTACAAATTAAAGTAGATACTTGTCAGAAAAACATTGAGAAAGTAAAAGAAACCTGTACCGAAATTCGTGGTGCAGTGGAACAAAGATGTTCTGCCAGGATAGAAGCAGTAGAGTCACAAGTAGAGGAATTAAATACTAACATTGCTAACCTAGAAAATAGAGTAACCTCTGTTAATTCTAGTCATTCTACTGTACAGCATGTGACTTCAGTTGACGCCGCTTTTATAGGGTGTCGACAGTTTTTGCGCTTTGATCCTGATAAGTACATTCACCCTCTTGAATTTTGGAATGACTTTGAGGATGTTCTCCCCAACACTTGGTCAGAAAGAGAAAAAATTTCATTTATAAGAAGTCATTTGTCAGGTGATGCTTTGCGATGGTCAGCGGATGTAATGATCAAATGTAAAACTTTATCTGAATTTAAGTCTGCATTTCTCAACGAATACTGGTCACATAACAAACAAAATGATGTGTTAAGGGAATTCTGGAGTGGTAAGAAGTTTTTCCCAGGGCGTGAATCAGTAAAGGATTTCGCTAGGAAGTGGGTTTCAAGACTGTCACATTTGACAGAAAAGATGAAGCCAGATATGATCATTATGGGTTTAGAAGGTAAGCTGCCGTGGTACTGGCAGAAGAGGATCATTTCCGCCCCTAGAGATAATATAGACAAATTTATTGAATATCTGGAAAGAGTGGAAAGAGTAGCTGCTGCTGAGGAGCAGGTGCAGCAGAATAACAAATTTTCTAACAATCACGTACAAAATAATGGAAACGTGAACGTTAGAAATATGGAAGTTAGGCACACCAAAACAAACTATCGAAACCAAAGCCGTGGCAGAGGAAGAGGGGGTAGATACTCACCACGCTTTCGTAACAACTACTATGACGAAAGTGGAGAAGTAAATACTATGCCATTAAGACAAGAAGGGAGTCATGATGCTACTATATCTAGTGGTGTCACAGATGAACACAACAGGCCGCGTGTGGGAAACTAAATCCCGTCTATGAGGAAACTGGCGCTCACCAGGCGGTAACAGTAACACAGCCAGTAACGGAAACACAGACAATCAGCCAACATACACAGACAGACAACATGGATGACGAAATAAATACAGATAATACCAGTGATGTGTTAAGCCACTCTCACAAAATAGTGGATAGTATTTTGGATACACTAGAAAAATGGGTCAAGGAAGAACAGGAACTCAAGGTAGATAATGGGGAAGAAATAGATAATGGGTTTGAGTCTGATGGGAATAATGATGAAGTAAAAGCTTACATCTTCGATGAAAATGGCAATCTAAAAGCTGAAGTAGAAGTAGCAGAAGTAGAATCAGTACTGCAAAACTTTAGAGAGGAGAAAATGATGAATGAAGGGGGTAGAAATAGTAACGAGGTGAAAGAATCTAGTAGCTGTGTAAACGTGCCACAAATGGTTGAAGGTGACGACATTCTTATGAACAGCAATATTGCGCAGGGACGCAGTTGCTCAGAGGTAGAGGATAGTTTGGCTGATGTGCAGCAAACAAAAGTAGAAAAAGTCGACAGATGCTTCGATTTAAAGTTAGTGGACAGATTAGAGAAAGCAGCTAAGATGAGCCCCAGGATGTAAATGTAAATGTAATTGCAACTGATCAGAATTACTTTAGCTGGAAGAACATAGAACGAGATTTATTAGACGAGGTGTGTGAGCAACCTGTTCAATGTAAAATAACTCACCCTGTTATCAAAGTAAACATATCAGGAGTCACTGTGCGTTGTCTGCTTGACAGTGGCAGTGAAGCAAGTGCTTTATCACAAACATTTTTTGACACCATACCCAATAAAGAGAAGTTAACAGTTATGAAAGTAAGTGGCTTAAAGATTATAGGTGCTACTGGAAAAGTCTCTAGACCAGTTCAACACGAAGCTTTGATACCCATTGGTATAAATGACGTAGTAATAGATCATCCTTGTTTGATTGTGCTAGGCTTAAGTGTTGATATGTTGATTGGTACTGATTTCTTATCAAAGTACCAGGGAAAGATCAATTTTGATCAGAACAACTTAATTTTAACTTTACCTGACTCTAAAGTGATAAGAGAGTCTTTTATAGGAAGTCATATAGGCGGTAGTAATGAAACTTGGGAACTGCCTATTAGAGTAATAAAGAATAAAGGATACTTGCAGGAAAATTTGGTTTTCAGTGAGAATGAGGAAAGTGCTAAGGTTGAAGAGAGACACATCCTAAAGGAAATAGAGGAAAAGGTACAATCAACAAAGCAAATTGCTGACGAACAAAGATCAGAGTTAAAGAGTGTGTTAACTAAGCATAGTAATGTATTCTCAAACGCACCTGGTGAAGTTAAAGGTTATGAATGCCATTTGAATATCAAGCCTGGGAAGGTATTTTTTAAGAAGCCTTATCCAATACATGTTGCAAGGAAACAAGCAGTGCGAAATGAAATTAAACGTATGTTGGCATGGGGTGTCATAGAGCAAGCAATTAGTGAATACAATAGTCCTCTTGTTGTAGTGCCTAAGCGTGATGGGAGTGTTAGATTAGTATTGGATGCACGCTGGTTAAATGAAATTGTCATCAGAGAAAGTGATCGTCCTCAAAATATGGATGAGAAGAAAGCACAGGCCAGGGCAAATAAACGCAAAAGAGCTTTAGATAGGAAAAAGAGGCATGATGCAAGGGCTTCCCCCACTAGTTTTAAAATTGGTGAGCTAGTGCTGGTCAAAACAAAAGAAAAATCAAAGAAAATTTCTGCAGAAACTAAAAAGTTTATGCATGTATATCATGGACCATTTAGAATAGTAAGTAAACCTCATGCAAATGCCTATCGTTTGGAATATCCAAAGAGTAAGAGAGAACTAGGTCTAAGAAATATTGTGGATCTAAAGGAATTTAAAATTAACAGTAATTAATTACTGTAGGGAGTCTGCCACTCTTTGGCGGATACACGGTTTGGCGTACCGTGCAGTCCCAGCTGGGTGAAACTTTATTTTCATTTCAAGTTTCATTCCCTTCTTCTGGTCTATCATAACAGGTAAGAATCACATATGTCTTCATGTTGTATATATGCTATTAGGTTTTAAGTATTCTTAGTAAGGAGCTACCTAGTGAATGGCAAAACAAAAGTCTGAGTACCAATAAGAGGCAAACATGGCTAAAATAAATAAATTAAAATATTTCATGTAATTGTAAAGGGTTAGAAACTACAACTAAGAGAGACACTTTGCAGTATACGAAGTACGGTATGAATATGAATAATCCATGAGATTATGCAGAAGGTAGTATGTTGCTAGAAATAAGGTTGTCTGAAGGAAAACAGCGTAAGAAGGTAATGCTCATAGAGGCAAGCAATGGCGTTTTAGAATTAAATAAATGGAGATGTGTGGAAGTGGTGTGAGGATCGCACCAAATATATAGAAACAGGACGTCAATAGGCTGACAAAAGGAAAAGGGAGAAAGAAGTGGAGAAATGAAGTATTTTGAATCTGGAAGAAAAGGGAGAAAATGAATAAGGTGAAGAAGTGAAGTAAGTAAATTGAAGTAAATGATGTAGGATTAAAGAATAATTCCCTCACGTCTCGTGAAATGGTGAAAAACGCTAAATCTTGCTTGAGGCAAATAAATAGTTAAACAGACAACAGAAACACACAAATATTGGAAAATGCAGAAATTTGGAATCGGTATACTGAAAATAACTAATTTCTTTAGTAATTCATACAATAAAGCAAAGTGCTGGTCAGCAAATGACTTCTTTGATGAACTAATCCATACGATAACTAAGCCAGAGTACATTAAAACTAAAAGGTTACTCAATTTTCTAAGTTGAAGCAAGATCTTAATATATTAATTTGCTAAAAGAATTTTCACTATTTAGGAACCTAAAAGATTATTTATGAAAGAAGAAAGTAGGAGCTATTGTATCAGATACGACTTAGTGCTAAATGTCTTTCTGACAACTTCACAATTAGTAAAATAGTGCCAGAATATAAACTATAAAATGTACTTTGTCCTACCTTAGATATAAGTTGAAAACAGAAACTTAGACTGTATTGTCTGTTTCTCAGGGACATGCAGGCTGCATGAATGACTGACAACAAGCGGTAGGGAGATTGGAAGTAGAGACGCAAACCACAGTGAATACAATCTCCTCCCACAATTTTGTCAATCAGTGAAATTAAATGAGTGTTACAATAGGACACCCACCACAGTGCCGAGTATTATAGTAAAAGAAAAATGTGAGTGCGTTGCAGTGATAAAAGTCGTGTGTATTTTCTTTTTCAGGAAGAGACTGATTTTAAAGAAAAAAAAATAACTATTTTATAACCATTGAAAAATTGATATTTCCATGTAAATGTATATAAATAATTTGTGAATGTCTTCTGTACTAGGTTTTCTATGTGTATATGAGTATGGTTATTTTGTGTATGTAGTAATAAGGAATTTCCTAAAAAGAAGCAACTTAAGTTGAAAGAGGTATACTAAAGTAATCCATCGCTTGTTTGTTCTTTTAGAAATTTAATTTTGTTCAAAAATAGATTTTCACGAAAATTAAAAAGGGGGTGATGAAGCAAAGCAAGCGCTGTATCATGTATAAGATACAGAGGCGAGCGAGTGCACGGGACTTACCCTAGTTCACTGCTAGTAGCGTCACGTCATCGTAACGCGCCTGCATATAGTATTGCACCACATTTAACATAAAAGTAAAAATTAAGATTTGTGTGTAAAACTTTGTTAAAGTATAGTTCTATGTAATAATGTTTCAGGTAACAAATCTTAATGTTATAAAATTAGTAGTTTACGTAAAATTCACGTTTTGAAAGAAAAATAGGAGGCGCTAAATAATGACGCTAGGAAGCCAAAATTTGGTGAGAAGGTGCAGTAAAAAGTCATTAATGAGTGGTGCTGGTTTCCAAAACCATAAAACTAAAATTGACTCCAGAATCCGCGTTTTTTCGGAAAAATCAGAGGCGCGAAATAATAGAGCTACAATATTGAAAATTGGTAGGATGCTTCAGTTCACCCTAATAATAATAATGGAAATACCACAATCAGTTACCTCTTCTAGTTTTTTTAGTAATTTAGTAAAAACTACTTTTGTGAGTAAAATGTACATAAGCATTATAGATTAAGTACTTTAAATTTTAATGATAAAACAAATTCTTTAAGACCAATGATCAGATAGGACAATTAACAAAGCTACACCAAGTTTTAGTCTTGTAGCATAATTAACAGCTGATACAAGTCTTGATAAAGCTATGGTTCAGAGGTAACAATCTACCGTTAGTTCCATTGTAAAAATTCTAGAGAGTAAAGTTTTAATTTTAGCGGGCTGAGATTTTCTACGTGCTTCTGTACTGCTCAGATGTATGTATACAAAAATTGAGAAGTTTGTAAAGCTATTATTAAATGTGATATTTAAGATTATGTGCCTGAGATAGCGATCATTTGGAGGCTGCAGACATCTGCATAGGAACGGAAAGAACAGATGCTCTCTTGGCGGTACGCGCCGGAGCTATATAAAAAGAGCGGCAGAGGCAGTAGTAAGCTCACTCCGCATTAGACCAACGCCTAGTCCACGCGAGCTTAACGTCCGATCGCGCCTCGCCTCGGGTGACGTCATAGCGGGCTGTGACATGCGCGTACTTAGCAATGTAAACGGACATTGAAAATCGCGAGGACTGTACACCGTCCTGGATCGTTTAGACTTCGGTAACAAACTGTTATTGTGCCGTCCGTGTGAAGTATAATTCCGCGTGGCAAGTGGTGACTAACTCCACTTTTAAGGCGAGCATTAATCTCTTTTTTTTTTTAACATTATTGCGAACTATTAATAGAGCACCGTTAGTTAGAGCAATGAACTATTCGGGAGGAACTTGCTGTAGAAGTCGCCTCTGAACTATTAAACGATTGGCTGAATTAACAATATTTAATGTCTTTAGCATTTTCAGAAGTTTCGAGTAATTTGTGTGAGCCTTTAAGATAATAAAATCTTGTTTGGAACTTTAAATTTTATTGAAGCAGCCCTAATCCCGTGAAGAACTATGGATATTTTTTCGTTTAGCTGGGCTGTACAGGAATGTGGCCGTGCAGACTGGGAACTAAGGTCAGTAAGTTTCCCTTCGCTTTCTGACTGGCCACCAAATTAGTTGCCAGGCTCGCGTGATTTAAGGTGGCAATGTTCAACTTTCATTCAACATTAAACAACGACTTCTTCGCCGTCCCACATATGTTGCATCGGCAATAGTCTGTTACGTGAAATGAACATTCAAACAACTCATTCGACAACTTCTTCGCCGCCCCACAAGCCGCCCATGAGCTAATGGTGCCACCATAAACCCCCTAGGCCCACCCTAGACTACATGAAATGCAAGAGAAGAAAACTATTTTTTCCATATGCACAAGCTGCAGGAAGTGAGTAATATTTATACTTCGATCCTGTACTGAAGGATGATGATGATGATGAAATCCCATACTCCTTTACAGAGCGTAGGGGAACGATGTGGGAGACCCGCACCGCCGTACTAGCCAAGGTCCTAGTGGTACTGAAGGATAGTGACAGTGAAATGAACCTTCTGTTTAGACAGACAAACAGTCCGCGGTCCAAAGGCTATGCGTGGCATTTTGTTACGTACTGGTAAGCATGCTGTTGCGTGTAAGCTGACCAGCACATAGACTCCTCATAGTAAACCCATCAGGTGAATGTGATCCGGGGCCTACATATGTCCCTGCCCCAGAAGCGGTCGTGTCCACACGGGCGGTTCAAACGAAATGCTGCTTGCCCATTTCCACTCGCCTCATCATGAACAAAATGCGTATCATGCTGCTTCGATCAAGTGAAGTTGCCCATGACGACGCACAACAGGTTTGTCTTTGGCCTCTGCCGTTCCTGGAGCTGCCGGTCTCGATAGTATTGCCACAGACTGTGGACACGTTTGGTTCCACCTGACGTCCAGAACGGTGTCGCGTCTTTTGAGAGACGTTTCGCCTGCTGGGCGTCAGTGCGCAAGGCGGTGTTTTCTGCTGGAAGGGGTGGGCCAGTGGCGGGTGCCGGCGACTGTAAACTTATCCTTTGTGGTGTCGTGGGTTTATGTTTCCGGACACAGGCTCCTATCCACAATTCCTTCCTTAAGATACCCCCTACAACATGTCGAAGTTTGTACATATCTTTTTGTAACATCCTGTAGATGATTAATTTCAACTATTTCCTACTATTTATACATACACGAAGGATCGATAGTGAACAATGTTGCTTCAGAGTTCTTCCTTGTAAAAGGACGTTGAGTGGCCGATTAGCATACTGTCGGTATTTCTAACTGTAAAATGAATTTGCAAAGCCGGCCGGGATGACCGAGCGGTTCTAGGCACCACAGTCTCGAACCGCGCGACCGCTAGGGTCGAACGTTCGAATCCTGCCTCGGGCATGGATGTGTGTGATATCCTTAGGTTTGTTAGGTTTAAGTGGTTCTAAGTCTCCCATACGACTGCTGCTGGTAAGGTCTGGCCAAGGGCAGCACCGCGCCTTGAGCGACAGTCGGCGTTGCCTTTCCTGACAACGGTAAAGAACGATGCCGTACGGCTGGGCAGGGTATCTACAGTATGGAAGACCTACAAAGCAGTCATTATTAAGAACTCAGCGGACAGGGATCCTTCAGTTCCACAGACGTACAGGCCAATATGCCTAATAAGCACCCTAGCAAAGATTCAGGAGAAGCTACACAGTGTAAGGACCTGGAAACACACAGAGTTCTCAGGGGTATGAGCCAACACCAGTTCGGCTTCCGAACTGGCAGATCTACAGGTGATGCCATCAACCAGACGCTGCACAACGCTAACACCACAAAACAGAAATACGCCATGACAGTAACGATTGATATTGCCGGAGCATTTGATAATCTCTGGTGGCCCGCACTGTTTCAGAGGCTAAGACATCTGGAGGTACCGCAGTCACTGTACAACAGTTTTCTAGACTACTCTAAAGACCAAGTAGTCTTATGGCAGATGGACAGCCGGAAAGTAATTAAAAGAATTATCAAAGGCTGTCCTCAAGGGTCGATCTGCGGCCCCATCTTCTGGGACATAACAATCGAACCCCTCCTCAACTTCTGGATGGAGATGACAGGTCGGACGGAATTGTCGCCTACGCAGATGACCTATTAGTTGTAGTCACTGCAGACAACAGAGCCCAGATAAAAGGAAAAGCCAGTGGAATACTACAAACAATTACTCAGTGGTGTCACAACAACAACTCAGGATAGCCCAAAACAAAACAACATACACTTTACTGAAAGTGTCACTCCAAATGAATCCTTCGGTTAAAATTGGGAACACAAACATCAAACCATCACGCGTTACGTGCTATCTTGCGGTACACATAGATGAAAAATTGAATTTCCACGAACACATAAGGCTAACAACAGACAAAGCAGAAAAAATACTCCACAAACTGGTCAGGCTAAATTCAGTACAGACTACCTCTACCAGTCATACATACATACCACTGTGCGCTCTTTGAATCATTACTCAGCTTCGCAGCTAGCACGTGGGCACATAGACTGAACTTGGTCACCAACAAAGCATCCGTCAGACGAGGGCAGAGAAGTGTCCTACTTAGCCTATCTGGAGCCTTCGGTACCATCTCAGTGGATGCACTGTGTGTGGTGCTCGGAATATTCCCCGTAGATATCACGATCAAATAGAGAGCTGCAAGGTACTGGTTAAAGGTGGGGAGGCTAGATAAGGTACACACAATAACCGGTGTGCCCATAGAGACGATACGTCACCTTAAAAGTTGGCGTTTGGATACGTGGCAAGGTGAGTG